>NW_003303665.1:96423-134557 GCF_000142945.1 Phytophthora infestans T30-4 | reverse complement strand
CGCCGTCGCCACGGTCACCGCTCCCATGAAGCCGTCAACAAGAAAGAGAGCAAAAGCTCAAAGCTCGTCAGAGCCCGCGGGCGCCGCCCAGAGAGAACGATGTTCTGTTCTCGGAACTCGAAGAGGGCGAAGTCGATTACGACGAGCCCATGGTTAGTGAGGATCACTCCGGACCAACCTCTCCGAGGTCGCACACTGGTGCCGCGTCTTCCCCAGCTTCCTCTGTGAGGTCTAGCCGCTCAACGGCGCAATCTCAAACAAGAAGAGACCTGCGGACACCGCATCCGTTCTCTGAACGTTCGAATCCGATTCGCTCGTTGCGCGATGCGCCACCGCTATCGTCGCGGTATGACGAGGAAGATCGATACGATCACAACGTCATTACGAATGACCTGGACGAGGCCCAAGGCCGTCAGTTGTCCAATGAGCAGCGCTCGCAGTCGTTCCGACCTGTGGTCCGACCACTTGTTCTAACGTCACGCCGTGACTACGGATTCCAGCCGCGGAACCCTGCCGAAGCGGCCCGCCTCGCGGCGCAGCAGCCGCTGAACACGTACACGTGTGGGCCTGAGGCCTCGACTGCTGATGAGCAAGTGCAACGGCACCGGCTCCGAGAGCGATATCTGACTCCACAAGTCACAACTCCTCAGGAGTATCAGGCGCGCCTGCATATGCAGCTCAACCGCCAACCGGTTCCCTCCATGCGAACCATTCCGGTTGTTCTCAACCCTGGGGAATCCCAGCGTGCTTATGAAGCACAATTCCGAAGCTGGGTGGAGGGAGCTCGACGGCTCCCCTCCTACAATGCTCTTCGAGCAAGTTTCTCTGAAGCTGATATTCGTCTTGAGAGACGTTTGCGCTTAGACTTCGCTAAGTCAAAAGCACGTCGACGAACACTGGGACCCCGTCCCCATCACCTCGAGGCGTCACCACCTCTTGCTCATGCTGCGAGCACCGCTCATTCCTATGAGCTGGCTGCTCCAGCCACTGGTCGGAGCTTGAGCTCAGCCACCGACCTGTCATCCCCGCGTTCTAGCGGCGGGAAGCGCTCGGCGCCTGACGACGCGGTCGTACGCCGTAGCGGCGGGGCAGTGAGTGTGCCCGATCAAAAGCGTCGACGACGTCAGGGCAGTCCTGCCGGAGGACAACCTCAAACTCCCAAGGGTTGTGTGAGTGAGGATAACCCCTCCATTTCACAAGGTACTGAGTACGACCCTGGCGCATGCGCCTCGCCATCAGGCGTTCCACATGGAAGTGGAGCTCGCCGTGCTCATCGAGCAGAGCAGGAGGGGGCCGAGCCTCAGCTGGACTCTCGCGTCGCGAGTCGCAGCGACGTGTTCGCGCTGGAGCAGCGTGTGGGTTCTCTGAACCGGTATCTCCATGATACGACTGACTCTATGAGTCGCCTTGCAGATGGACTCGATGAGACGAACCACCGCGTGGACTGATTTGAACAACCACAGTCGGTTCAGAACCGAGTCGCGGACCTTGAGCGTCAAGTCGCTCAGCTGCAAGGTCAGATCGACTTGCTGTTGCGTCTTGTGACCCCGCCACCTGCTGTCGCTCAGCCCGCCGTGGTTCGGCCTCCCGCTGTTGCGCAGCCTGTCGTGGCCCAGCCACCGTTGGCGCCAACGCCTCCGCGCTCACCTGAGCAGGGTTCTGATACGGCTTGGGTAAGCCAACGTAGAAGACTGGATGCGTGCGCATCTTCTTCGAAAGGTTAAGCGTATACGCTAGGCCCTTCTTGGCCACGACCTTGAACGGCCCTATGAACCGTGGTCTCAATTTTGTCTTAAAGACTGCAGACACTGCGTGAGTAGGTAGGTTTTAGGCATTTAATAAAACTAGGTCTCCGACCTCAAACCTTTCTTCATTGCGTCTGCCTTTGGCATCTGCATGTTCTTTTTGCATGTCTTGGCTTTCAGCCATAGCGTCGCGTACTTGACGCATTACGCTTAGTCTCAAAGAGACAAAGTCATCGACTTGCTTGCGAACCGCAACAGGGCTGACATCAGCTAGCCGCTCGGCTATCCCTCCCCCATCAAGCCCTGAGCCACTGCGTGGCGGCGTCAGTGGGACGCGAGGGTTAACCAAGCCGTTCACATAGAACGGAGTGTAGCCTGTCGAGGCGTGCACTGCATTATTTAATGCGAGCTCAACGAGTGGGAGCATCTGGCTCCAGCGTTTTGGCGCCTCAGCGCATACGCTTCGGAGGATATCCTCCACAACGCGATTCACGCGTTCGGTTTGACCATCGGTCTGCGGATGGTCCGCTGTGGACATGTCCAAACGAGTGCCAAGCACTCTGAAGAGTAACGTCCAGAACTTCGCGGTGAAGCGCGGGTCTCGATTCGAGACAATTGCCTCAGGCAAGCCATGTTGGCGAAAGACTCGGTCTAAAAACAGCAAAGCTGTACCTTCACCATCTATGGTGTCCGGCACCGCCGCTAGATGAGCCATCTTGCTCAATCGGTCTACAAAGACCACAATACCCGTGTTTCCCGCCTTATCCTTGGGAAGGCCAAACACAAAGTCCATACTCATGGACTGCCAGCATCCCTTGGGGACAGGCAAACTCGCCAATGGCGCTGCCGTGCTCGGCGCGGACTTTGTCCGTTGACACGTCTCACACGTGCGTACATAGGTGCCGACCCACTTATACATCTTGGGCCACCAGTACATCGAGCTCACCGAGCCATAGGTCTTCTCCCGACCTAAGTGCCCGCCCACGGGCGTATCATGAACCTCATAGAGGATTCGATACTTTAGATCCTCATCATGAGGAACGACTACACGAGGGTTATCCTCAGCGTCGGTGCTGTAGTACAGCAGGCCGCCATCGAGTGAGTATTGATGCAGCCTCGCGCGTAAGCGCCCAGACAATTCCTTGTCAGAGTCTTTAAACTCTTCGCTCCCAAGAGCCCGTAGCAGCGCTACGCACATGTCGTCTTGTGCATACGCTCCGCGTATCAAGTCAGGCACTGACGACGTCACTGTCGTGACATGAGCTAGCTCGTAGTCCGGCCTGCGCGAGAGCGCATCGGCACACTACATTAAGCCGCCCCCGTTTTGTACTTCACCTCGAAGTTATACTCGGCAAAAGAGGGAAAGCCATCTTGCCATTCTTCTGAGAGAGATGAGGCGACTGTGTCGCAGAGCGTAGCGACGCATGATCAGTAAAGATCACAAAAGGCTTAGAGCCTAGCAGGTGTACCCTGAATTTGACTAGAGCATACTTCATTGCAAGTAGCTCTTTGTCATGAACTGGATAGTTCTTCTCTGCAGCTTTGAGCTGGCGAGACTCAAATGCGATCACGCGTTCACGCCCTTCGGCGTCTGCTTGTAGTAAAGCACAACCGATTGCAAAATCGGAGGCGTCACAGACGACGCTAAACGGACTATCCGGGTCCGGTAGCGCAAGGATCGGAGCCTGGAGAAGGCTCTCCTTCACAGCCTCAAAGGCTCCGTCGTGCTCGACGTTCCAGCACCATGGTGCATCCTTCTTAAGGAGATCTGATAATGGCCGAGCCATATCCGCGTAATTCGCGCTGTACTTGTGCAAGTAGTTGGCTAAGCCTAGCCACTTGCGTAAGTCTTTTTGGTTCTTGGGAACCGGCCAGTCCACGATGGCCTTGACTTTGGCAGGATCTGCCCGTAAGCCACGCTTCGCAATGAAGCACCCGAGGAAAGGTATCTCCTCCGCACCAAAGACGCACTTGTCCAAGTTGGCATACAACTTATTAGTGCGCATGCACTCGAGCACCGCTCGCAAGTGGTCAATGTTGTTATCCACGTCTGACTTTCCGTGCTCGGCACGACTATGGACGAATATATCGTCAAAGTACGTCTGAGCGTACGCCCGGTGGGGCCTAAACAGCTGCGTCACAAGACGATTGAACGTTGCTGGTGCGTTCGACAGCCCCTGGGGCATCACCAGCCACTCCCAGAGCATACCGCTCGGAGTACTCACCGCTGTCAGCGGAATGTCGCTCGCTCTCATGAGCAATTGGTAGTAGCCATCGACCAAGTCGAGCGCGCTGTACAGCGTACAGCCTACCATGTTGTTCTGCAGAACATCCTTGCGAGGAATCGGCGTTTGCGCCGGAATAGTGGCCGCATTTAGCTTGTTAAAAGCATGAACAATGCGCCACTTGCCGTTCGGCTTTCTGACACAGAACGTGGGTGTCGAGTGCGGAGACTTACTCTCGCGCACCATCCCTGCCTCGTGCTTTGTACGGAAGAATGCGTCAATGACGTCACACTGCTCTCTCGGCAAAGGCCATTGCCTTGTTACGCAGTATTTGGTTCCAGGAACCAGGTCAATCTCATGACACACGCCTCGATCCGGAGGCAGGCCCGTTGGTGGGTCTTTCGAGACAACGTCTCTATACTCCTTCACCACCGGGTAGAAGGGATTCGAAGGATCTTTGAGGATCGCCGATCCACTTCTTGCGCTCAGCGCCTTCTTGGTGTCCTCTAGGACCGCGTCGTCCACGACGGATGAGGAATTCAACTCCTCCTCAGGTCCCAGCAGGACCACCTCGGCTAGCTCGCCTGCCTTTAAGGCTTCGCCAAACTCGGCAATGGACATCTCGTCCAGCTCTAGCAGAGCATCTGCAGCGGGCAGAGTGTCAGGGCTGATGTCACCTTCTACCTCCCCCGTCACTCCGTTCACGAGTGTGTACAGCTGTTCACAGCAATCACGTGGAGCCTCACCGCTCATCACGTGGGACACATCGTCCGACGTCGAAGACGCCCTGCGTCTTCTTCTTCTCTCCCTCCGCGACCGAGCCCGGCCGGATGAGGGCGGTGTGGTGACATCTCCGTCACCACCACCGGGTGCAGCAGCACCATCACTCCTCGAAGAGGATACAGTGTCTCGCAAGACACTCGGCTGAAAGCCGAGAGGTCCTCGACCTTCACACAGTGAACTAGGTGTGCATCTTCTGGGCCACGCCCATGATGCCTCGACTCGCAGTCGACCGCGACCCTCGGGTCACGCAGCGGTAGGTCATCGACCAGATTCGTACCACTCAGTGGATTACGCGCCACTCCGCGCTCGTCCTCACCAGGACCCAGCAGTTGGTCATCGACCTGACCTGCACCGCTCAGCGGATAACGTGCCGCACCACGTATGCCCTCAGGGTAAACAGCAACCTCGTTGCTAACAATTTCGGACATACCAATGTCCAGCACTACGGCCGCCTCGGCCTCGTGCTCGCGCCAGAAGCGCTTCTGCTTCCTAGCAGAGGTGTGTTCATGACTCACCAAAGCTCCACTAGGAGCAGGGTGCGACGCACCCAGCGTTTTCGACTTCCAGTCGATCCATGGCTCATGGCGTTCCAGCCATGCCATGCCAAGGATGAGGTCATACCTCGCATCCAGGTCTAAGACCAAACAGCGTTCCACGCTATCGAAGTTCTCAAACTTCACTCCAAGGTCGACAGAGACCTTCGACACGGTTACCAGTGTCCCCGTCGCGAGACGGACAGAGATCGTATCTCTCGTTGGCACTTCCAGTGCCTCAGCATACAGCTGACTCCCTTCCAGGGTGGAGCGACGGGCGTAGTTGCCCGAGGCTCCCGAGTCAATCAAGACTCTCCATGGCTTTGCAAAGCCCTTCACGCTCGCTTGAACGACCAGCAAGCCCGGCTTGCACACACTCTTCTCGTAAGAGAGCTCAGCTCTCTTCGGGGCTGAGCCCCGTTGCCCTCTACCTCTTCGAGGCACAACAGAACTCAGTTCTTCCCCAGTAGGCCGCCCCGCGCCTACTGGGAGTTGCCGTTTCCCGGCGATGACCCGGAGGGTTGGCTCGCCGGAGCCTCGCGCTTCTTGTGCAGAGGGCAATAGGCCCTCAAGTGGTTAGTGCTATTGCACACAAAGCATCGGCGGATGCCGGCGCGCTGCTCCGCAGCAAGAAGCTCCGCTTCTTCATCTTCAGCATAGCTGAGGTCCATCGGCTCTGGACCGCTCGAAGAGCTTGCGCTACCAGCGCTCCAACCAGGTCGCGCCGACCTGAAGTTGTGCTCGGCATTCAATGCTACATCCACCGCCTCTTCAAAAGAGTTAGGGTGTACACGGAACACTTCCGTTCGAGCTGCGCTCACACGAAGTCCCTCCATGAACACGGTCACGCTGACCAGTTCCGGAAGAGGGTCCGCGGCCATTCCGGCGATAAGAGTTCTCAACTCTTGGACATAGTCCAATAAATCCTTCTTACCCTGGCGGGTAGCAAGGAACTTTGACTGGATACGGTACGCCTGATTAGGCGGCGCGAACACGCGCGAAAGCTGTTGCTTCAGCTGATCCCAAGTGGGAAATGCAGCGTCAACAGACGTGCCGCACGTTAGTGCCCATTCGCGAGCGCGACCTCCAAGCCTGGAGATAGCCAGCGCCACGCGCTGATGCTCAGACTGGAGCAGGGCCGATCCGATGGCCATCTCGACCCCACGGGTCCAGAGAAGGAGATTCTCTCCATCCTTCCCCTCGAAGGTTTTTACGCTCACCATGAGCGGTTTCAGTCTCATAGACTCTTCACGCGTCATCGACGCCGCCGCCGTTGCGGCGCTCATCTTCTCTTGGACATGCTTCAAGAGCGCGTTCTCGTAGCGGGAGAGCGATTCCAGCCTGGCGGTGACCGCCTCTGGACCTTGCGATGCAAGATGAGCCACGCCCTCCGGGCCAAGCAAGAACATTAGCTTAGTAAGCGCGTCCTGCTGTGCCGGGGGCAAATTCGCAACCACGGGGTGTTCCATCCTTGCAGAGGATATAGTCAACCGACTCAGGAGCGGGATTGACTACAAGTGCTACCAAGTGCAGCGGGGCTGCCGTAGCTTTAGCGTCAAAGGAAGACGTTCGACTCAAAGAGTCACTAATACTAAGTTCCTTATCCAAAGGACACTTACAGCCCAAGACCAGGGCTCAAAGTTAACAGCTTAACTTTTATGCTTCAAAACCAGAAGTGTTTTATTTACTATTATTGCGGCCAAGCCGCCTAGGGGTAAATGTATCTCTTTAACTATCTAGCATAGTTAAACCTAATTAAATGCATAACGTGTGGCTTTCAGCCAACGTACTGAGAGACCTTGTAACTCTCCAACTTATGTACTGAGAGTTTGTTAACTCTCCGGGTACTTCGTACCCCTGTGTGTTCCACACCATGTAACCCCGTTACATCCAAAGTCAACAGTCCGACGGTCGCTAACTATAGCATCTCAGAGCTGGAATGTTTGGCTGTAGTATGGGCGGTGAGGCTGTTCCGACCTCATTTGTACGGGAGAAAGTTCACCATCGTGACGGACCACATAGCGTTGAAATGGCTCATGACAGCGAAGCCACCGGTGGGTAGATTGTATCGATGGGCACTCACTCTTCAGGAGTATGACTTCGACATCCTATACCGACCAGGCAAGGAAAACTACGTGGCAAGAAAAACCCGACGGCGAGCATCAACAAGCCCATCATAATGACCCGCTTAGAGCCGAAATTCCGACTGAGCCACGCAAACACAAGGCCGCCCAGAAAATAGACAAATGCGCTCAGAGCGAGCCCCAGGCCAACAGCCACGTGCTCTGCGCCCAAAACCTTGTGCAGATGTGTGCCCAAATACGGGTCAATGAGCCCAAACGAAGACATCGCAAAGGTGGTTACGGCGAGGCAGATCATGCAAGTGGGCGTCAAAACGTCCTTGTATCGTGCAATACTAGATCCTGAAGCGGATCGCGTCCTTGCCGCAGCGTAGATGCCTTCCGGGAGTGAGAATTCGACGAAGACAAAAGGGACGATGATCACGACCATAATCTGCGCTACACCTGACACCAGGAATGGCATTTCGTATCCCTGGGTCTCATAGAGGTAGCTTCCAAGCGGTGGTGAGCTGACGAAGACTGCTGCGACAATGAACTCCTGGATTGCTAGAACCTGTCCGACATGGGAAGAAAACTCTTCCGATATCATGGAGAATGAGCCCACCACTGAAGTAAAATACGATGTAGTCAGCAGTTGATTTTTTAATGGAATCAACGCTGGTTTCCTCACCCGCAGCGCCTGAGCCGAGCCCTTGCAAGATCCGCAGCAGAAACGCCGAAGGCGTCCCGGTGGCGTATCCGAAGGCGATGGTGCTGCAACCGCTGAGCATGAGCCCAAGACAGATGAGCGTCTGTCGTCCTACTCTGCGGCTTACCGACGCTGCGAGTGGGCTACTGAGCATAACGCAGAGTGGGTACACTTAGTGCTACGTACCCCGTTTCAGCAGACGTAGACGTGATCCTTGAGTGTGACGGGCCCATCGTCACACATCGCCATCGCATCCAATGCGATGGCCAATCAGCTTGTAGAACACATCTACTGGTTGGCGTGGTCCGAGACCACGCCGTTAACTTTCAATACATCTCAGAGTCTAATTTGCCTGCTTCCTCACGCACAGTGTACGTAAGGTAACGGGTTGCTGAAAGCCCGTTACACCTGGTAGCACTTCGTCATCCGTCCAACGCTCACGATGAACGACATGCCGATGCCCGACGCGCCCAAGTTGCCCAACACGTCGCTGGAGCACGACAGCTTCCCCCACCTCTCTTCGATCGAATGGGAGGCGTTGCACCGCCTCGCTGCTGCGTCCGGCGAGGCTGTCATCCACACGTTGCTCACTGCTGGAACCGAAGCTCAACATCGCCTTGCCGCCCACGAATTCATGGCGCGTGAACTCGCTGACCTCCGTCAGCGCGTGTCGACTCCCACGCTGTCCAAGAACAGGACTGACATCGTCAAGCTCGATGTCTCCTCTTATAGTGGTGAGGGCGACGGTCGCCTCCACTTGAACAGATGGTTCTGCGAAGTGGACATCGCAGTCGAAGCCCGGCAGCTTTCCACCGAGCTCGCGCGGACTCGCTTCCTCCTTTCCAAACTGACGGGGAAGGCAAAGGAGTGGGCCCTCGGCAAACTCGTTGTCAACCCCTCATTCTTTCCCACGATGGCTGCAATGAAATCTGACCTGCGACTCGCGTTCGAGCCGCCCCAAGATGAGCGAGTCCAGCGTTCCGCCTTCCTGTCGTTGCAGCAAGGCAAGATGTCCATGCTCGAGTATATCCAGCGGGCACGTCACCTCATCTCGTGCATCACGACACATCCGGTTGACATGGCGACCCAAGTCCATGTCTTCGTGTCCGGCATGAACACCGGCTACCAACGCTTCTACTTAACGCGGAAGTCCCCATCTACGCTGGAAGAAGCTTTCGCGGTGGCCCTACGCGAAGATTACAGCGTCGCGGCATCTCAAGCTTTCGATTTCAGTCGGGCTCCGGCCTCCGAACCAGAACCAGAGCCGATGGAGATTGATGCCATCCGCCACTTCGATCGTTCTCGGTCGACGACACGTCCACCGCGCTCCCCGACGCGCAGCCAACGTTCGATGAAATGCTTCCGCTGTCGCAAGCCCGGACATCGCGCGGCGGTGTGCCGCGCGCCGGCACCTGTCCTGGCAAACGTCACGGTGGAGTCCGAGGTCGTCGTTCCAAAAAACGGCGACAACCAGTAGGTGCGGGGCGCCCTACTGGGAATGGAAGGAGAGATGCATCTCTGGTGGCAGAGCCTCCTCCTAGCCCTCCAGTGCTTTACGCACGACTTTTCGCCACCACTTCCGGCAGCGACTCGAGACTGATTATTCTCAGTCTTCACGTTGACGGCGCCCAGCGCCCGATCCGTGCGTTGCTGGACTCCGGCGCGACGAACAACTTCGTTCACGCCGACAGCTTATCGGTGTTGCCGCCAACCACGCGCATCAGCGAAGGTCCAGGCCACATGGTCGTCAAATACGCTGACGGCAAGCCGCGTCGGATGCCCCGGCGCTCGGTCGCCTTCGCGTATGCATTCGACGGGTTCTCCAGCTCGGACGACTTCCTGGTGATCGAGTTGAGCGGTTCATTCGACTGCGTCTTCGGCATTCCGTGGCTAGTGCGTCACCAGCCTCACATCGACTGGTTGACCCGAACTGTTCGGCCACGCGATATCAATATCAACGCAGTACTGCCGTACCTGAGCGGTACGCCCAGTTTCTGGCCACACGTTGCTGTCATGGACCCCGACTCCATGACCACCCCTGCACTTGAAGAGAGCGATGGCCCTTCATACGCAGCCAGTGCTCCAGCAACTTGTGCCGGTCCTGAGTCGGAGCCTCAGGGCGTTTCCGATGTGGTCGAGCTGAGTATCCCACATCTTGGTGAGCAGTGGCTCCCACCTCGTGAAGCGGTTGAGCGTGAGTTCCTGCTCGCGGTTGAACAGGGGTTCCCGCGCGCAGTCGAGCTGGAGCTCCCTGATGTTGTGGATGCAATCGTTCTACATGATTCGTGTCCCGGCGCCGATGACATACCCCGGCGCCCAACCGATCTCGCAATGATCGAGCGTGAGCTCTCATCGCCAGATGTACTCCGTCCTGTTCGTCGTCGTCGCCGTAACCCCCGCCGACCTCGTGCCCCGTCGCAGGAATCCGTCCTGAGCGAGTTCGAGACTATCACAGTCCTTGCTGGACACGCCTCGAACGATCTTCCGCGTCGCCGTGAGGTTGAGGTCGCACGTCCACCGTGCGACGCCGCGGCAATCACAAAGCTCCCCGGTCTCTCTTGGAAACATTTCCTCCGCGACTTAAAGCACGGCGACGTCGAACAAGTATGCTTACTCGTAGCTAGCGACGCCGCGTTCATCGCGACTGTCCACGTCGACACCGATGCCTCAGCGCCGGACCCCCAGACGCGCCCCACGGGCGCCGAACCGAAAACAGCCCGTGAAGCGCGCTACGCTGCACAATCGTTACCGGCCCTCGAAGCTTCCGGTAACCCTGTGGCCCCTCTCGTCCGTGAATTCATCGACATCTTCCCCGACAAGGTTCCGGCGGCCCTTCCGCCGGATCGCGGAGTCCGACACGAGATCGATCTCGTGCCTGGCGCCAAGTACTGTGTCACCAGACAGTGGCCGCTTCCCCGCGACCAAGTCGAGGCGATCGATGCCTTTTTCGAAAGTCGCCGGCAAGCCGGCCACGTTCGCGAGAGCTTGTCACCCCACTCCAGTCCTACGTTCTGTGTGAAGAAAGCGACCGGGGGGTGGAGGATCGTCCACGCCTTCAACAAGCTTAACGACGCCACAATCCCGGCACAAACGCCGATCCCACGAAAGGACATGATTCTTGACTCCATGTCGGGCAGCACCACGTATAGCGCGATTGATCTGATGGACGGCTTCTATCAGATCTTGATGCGCGAAGACGACGTGCCGCTGACCGCCGTCAGCACGCCCAGTGGAATGCTGTGGGAATGGCTAGTCATGCCGCAGGGGCTCAAGAACGCCCCCGCCACCTCTAACCGCATGGTGTCCCACTTGCTGCGTCCATATCGCGACTTCGCGCCCAGTTACTTTGACGACATCTTCATTCATAGTCATGCCGACGCCGACATGACTGACATCGAAGTTCATCTCCAACACCTACGAACGGTGTTCGGAGTGATGCGTGAAAACAAGCTCTACGCCAACCTGAAGAAATGCATCTTCTGCGCCCCCGAGATTCCAGTCCTCGGGAGCTACGTCAGCAAGGACGGAGTCCGTGCTGACCCCGAGAAAGTGGCAGCCATCTGCGCCTGGCCATCTCCTCAAGACGCGAAACAGCTCCGACAGTGGCTCGGCCTCGCGACGTATCTCCATCACTACTCGAAGAACTTCGCGGCGACAGTTCGTCCACTGTCGCAACTACTCAAGACCGATGCCACTTGGACATGGCGTCCAGAACATCAAGCTGCCTTTGACGCGGTAAAAACGAGCTTATCCACCGCGCCCGTCCTGATGCTGCCTGACCACTCCAAGCCATTTCACGTGGTATGCGACGCCAGCGACTTTGCCATTGGTTGCGCCTTGATGCAATTCGACGCAGCAGGGCGCGAACGAGTGGTAAGCTACCAGTCGCGCCAGCTGAAACCAGCGGTACGGAATTACCCCGTACACGACAAAGAGCTACTGGCCATGCGCTATGCGCTACTCAAGTTCCGAGTTTACCTCTTGGGCGAACAGACCTTCGTCGTGTACACCGACCACGCGTCGTTGCGAACCGCAACGAAGAGTCCGCATCTGTCCCAGCGCATGGCGCGCTGGCTCTTCCTTTTCTCCGAATACAACTTTGTTGTTCACTACAAGCCAGGCAAGACGAACATTCTTGCCGATGCTCTCTCGCGTCGGCCAGATTACTCTCAACTTGGCCGCCACGCGATTGGGGACGAAGACGACGACGAGTGCGCCGTGTGTTCTGCTGAAGATGTCACTGCGATGGAAGTCGCAGCGACCAGTTCGTTGCGCGACGCGATCTTGGCCGCGTACGCGTCGGATGCGGCGTGCTCCGAGCTGATCTCGTTCCTACATGATCCGTCGGAGCCAGCGCGGCGCCGACTGTCCCCGCGGGCCCGATCCCGATTGAGCCGCTTCCGCTTACACGAAGGTTTGCTGACTTACAGTGTGGACAACGAAGACTCACCACGCATCGTCGTCCCGCTGGACGACGATCTTCGCGCCCGATTGATTCACGAGTTTCACGATTCTCCCAGTGGTGGCCATCTTGGACGCGAAAAGACCTTCGCGTCCCTCTCTCGCGATTACTACTGGCCGCACATGTACAAGTGGGTGCGTAAGTGGGTTCGCTCATGCGAAGCGTGCCAGCGCGTGAAGCCTTCCCCGTCGAAGCAAGCAGCGCTTTGACCCCTCCAGGTGGCCTCGGAGCCGTGGTCCTCCGTCAGTATGGATTTCGTTTTCGGCCTTCCCCGCGACGCCCAAGGTCGCACTGGCATACTCGTCTTCGTCGATCGATTCAGCAAGATGGTCCATCTTGCTCCAGTCGCCGCTACGGTCACCGCCAAGCAGTCTGCGGCGACGTTTCTGGATCTTGTTTATCGCCATCACGGCTTGCCAACATCGATCGTTTCCGATCGCGATCCCCGCTTCACCTCAGCTTTCTGGTCAGAGATTTTCCGGCTTGTCGGGACGCGGTTGAAGATGTCCACCCGCGTCGCATCCGGAAACGGACGGCCAGACGGAGCGTGCGAACAGAGTCGTTGAGAGACGTGTTGCAGAGCTTCGCCCACGTCATTCACGTCCTGGAGCTCGTTCCTTTCCCATGGTCGAGTTCGCGATCAACAATGCGGTTCACGCATCGACGAGACTCACTCCATTCTACGTGAACTACGGGACGCCATCCCCGCGTCCCTGCCCTCCTTGGCATGGATCGTCGGTCCCCCAGTCGAATCGGACGCGGTCACGCCCGCGCCAGTACCCCCACCGAACGAGACGGACGCCTACGATGTTGCCCCATCCGCGATTCCCGCTGACGATAGTCGTGAGCAAGCTCACGACGTCACCTCCGCGATTTTGAATGCTGTCACCACCCGGCGTGGAGCCGCATCTGCTGCGCCAAGTGTGCGCACGCGTGGTGCCACGGAGGCAACACCATCTTCACTGACCACCTGGACGTCCAGGACGCTGATTAACCCGCGTCAGCATCGCCGCGCAGTTGAGTACCATGCCGCGACAGGCTCAGCCGCTTCACCCGAGCCTCCGCCCGCAAACTTCAATCCGAACCCTGAATCGCTACCGCGTGACGCCGCGGCCGCTCTTGCATTCGTCCAGCGTCGCGAGTCGGTAATCCGCTATGTGCGCGACGCCATCGCTATGGCGGTGGATCGCCAGAAGGAGAACGCAGACAGGCGTGGTCGCAAGAATCTCGCGACGTTTGCAGTGGGCGATCGTGTTTTGCTATCCACCGACGGCATTACACCCACTTCTGTGACGAACTTGGGCGCCAACAAGCTGGCGCCGCGATATATCGGACCGTTCAAGATATTGAAGGTATTAGGTGACGCGTATACACTTCGACTACCTACAGCACTACGCCTCCACCCTACCTTCTACGTTGGTCGCCTCCGCCGCTATCACCCTTCGTCTATCCCCAGCGACGCGGATGGCTCCCCGCGTCCGGACTTCGGCGATCATCCCGAGGCTCGTCCTGACGTCGCACGCGATGGCGCAGCTCTTGATTCTCCCGCTCCAGATACTCCACACGCTGAAGCAACCGATCCAGACGTTGCGCGGTCGCAGCGTCTTCCCGCCGTCCGCGGTCCACCCTTTCAGCGTGACGGCCCCGCTCCTCTTGTCGATAGCGCGGGTAATCTTCGTCATATCGTTGACCGTATCTTGGAACACGAGGACCCTCGTGCTGCGCCCAACCTTGCTCATACGAGTCACGGCGCTGATCGCCATGACGCTGCCATCCCTCCGCTCCGGCGCTACCTCGTTCGGTGGCTCGGCCCCATGAAGGATAGTTGGGAGCCTCGCGCCATCCTTCTCGCCGACGTTCCGGACTGCGTGGCGGAGTACGAGGCTGGTCTCGTACCGGCGGCCGATCGTCACGCGGGCGCGGCTGTCCGCCGCGTCTAGCCTCGTCGAGGGCCCTCAAGTAACGTCCAAACAGCCGTCTCATCTCGTCATCACTGCGGGCGTTCACGAAGGCGCTGCAGTCGTGCAGCGCCCACCTCTCCAGCGCCTCCGCGTACGTGGTCGAATCGTCGTCTCGCTCGCTCATCGATACCCAGTTCGTCGCGCCGTACAAAAAGGAAAAAGCTGCGTGCTTTCTCTCTGAAGTGGGTGATGGTGTGACGGGCCCATCGTCACACATCGCCATCGCATCCAATGCGATGGCCAATCAGCTTGTAGAACACATCTACTGGTTGGCGTGGTCCGAGACCACGCCGTTAACTTTCAATACATCTCAGAGTCTAATTTGCCTGCTTCCTCACGCACAGTGTACGTAAGGTAACGGGTTGCTGAAAGCCCGTTACATTGGTGGCATAGGACGGGTTGAAAACAACTGAACCGTTGGTGCAGAGAGAACTTGAACCGATGGAAACTATCGATGAAATGAGCTGGTTTGGTCGATTATCACACACATCCCATACGATACACAAGATTTTAGATCGTGCCGGCTTTCATTATTTAATCAGGTTAAAACTGGATATGCGATTGAAAGGTTTCAAACCCACTCTAGCCTTTGTGACGTTCGTCCTTGTACGTTTCTATACTATTTTTTTATTATCTAAGCAGTCACATTTGACGCGCGATTATGGGTAGAAGCCCACGGAAAGCGTCGTGAGCTGGTTGGCAAGGAAGAGAATGCAGGAGGTGACTAGCCAGATAGCGAGCGAGCGAATCTTGGCGTTATGCAGCGGAGTGAGCGGCTGTGATAGCTGCATGATGGCGTCGTAGGCCTCATTGCCGCTTCTAGATCTGCGTAGACTAGCGCCACTCTTGTCGATATCGTGCAAGTCCTCATGGAGCTGGCCGTAGATCTGCGTGCTGTGTGCCACTGCGCCAGGGGATGGGAGTAGAGGACGCCTCTCATCCATTGAGCGAAACCGTTGTTTATTAAGGCCACCAACGTTTGTGGCCGATACCAGAAGTCTCGGGGCTCAATTTCAGCTTTGAGGCACCGCAAACATGCACTGAGACAAGCTATACCTCTTTTAAGTAGCCTTCGATTCGAAATTTTCACGCAAAGTCGATTTCAATGTCGGCAATATTGATGTCGCTGCCTTCGTCGGCAAGGATAAACTGGAACGCCTCGTGAGGTGACGCAGGGCGCGTCACTGGACTGCTCTCTAAGCGTAGGTCACTTCTTAGCGTAGGTGCCATTAGAGTAGACTTACACTTAAGTAGTAAAGCAATCAAAAGAGGTACGTAAACACAGTGAGTGCCGGGCAAAAGGCCACGACAGGGCTGCAGTACTGGTGTGGGCTTGCTCTTCTCTCTGAGGTTCGCTGAACCGCAAATTGAATTGTGAGAGAGAGAGAGAGCAAGCCTCACGCAAGCCAGTACGCCTCTCCGCAAGTTCTATTCGATACATAAACTAATATAAACCATACTTTACCTAAGTCAGTGTCGTCGTGAGCAGCACGGCGGCACGGTCGCTCTTGTCCATCAATCATAGTAAACTTGGTATAACCGCATGTGGCACGTCGGAAAGTGCGCAGCCGCAGGCTGCAGCAACAGGCGTAGGATAGGATGTAGGATCGGCTGTCAGTGTCAATGCCAGGCACTGACAGTCCACTTGTATGTACTGCTGGTGCTAGCCTCTTCACACAGGGGCTGGCATCTCACACTCCCACATGATACAGCGCCTCGATTGACGCGATCACACACAAGACTTCACAGGTTGAAGTCGCTGCCCCATAGATCAAAGTCGTAGACCAGCAGCACAGTAGTCCGTACAGCAAACAGCATGCCACAGTCAACACTGTCCTCATCCACAGCAGGAGCCTTCTCATCCGTAGTCATAGCGTCCGTTGTCAACACAGGTGTAGCACGTGTAGTATCGTAGTAAAACTACGCAAGACAGGTGCAACCTTCTTGGATTTCCCAGCACACTATCGCACTCAAACCACACTGTAGTTGTCACGCTCAGCCAACGCAATCGCTCGCGCTTCTCGCGTTTGTCCTATTCCTTTCGAATTGCAGCAATAGCAGTCGAAGCAGGAGACGCAGTCTCCGCAGTAGCCGCAGCAATAGCAGCCGTGGTAGAAGCCGCAGGCTCCGTAGAGGTAGTAGTATCATCCGAGGCAACCACTGGCAACACCTTCATTGCTTGACGAAAGCGACTGAACTTCACCACCGCAAGTGGCTTGGTCATGATGTCCGCGATCATCTGCTCGGTCCCAATGTGTGCGTGGTAAGCAATTTCAGCTCCACGTTTCGTCTCAGCATGTGATACTTGTTGTCTATGTGTTTAGACTTGGAGTGCTTCCCAGGTTTGGTGGTCAACGAGATTGCTCCCTCGTTATCACCCAATAGAAATGGTACTGGATGCTTCCAGGCCAGTTCCTCACACAGGCCCGCAAGCCACAGCACGTCTTTGGTGGCTTCAGCCATCGCCACATATTCCGCTTCGCACGTACTCAGGGAGTTAATCTCCTGTTTTCTCGATGCATACGATATTACGTTGCCGTCAAGTGTGTTTACATAGCCACTGATGCTTCTTCTGTTCACAGGATCATTCGCATAGTCGGCATCTGAGTAGCAGCGTACATTTGCAGTAGTTCCCTCAGGTACGTCTATCACAACCCGTAATCACACGTAGCTTTTAGATACCTAAGTACCCTCTTAGCTTGCGCGTAGTGTGTATGATCGTAGGATGCCAGGAACTTGCCAAGATGTCTCGTTGCATGTGCAATGTCAGGTCTTGACGCATTCACTAGGTACTGAAGTGCTCCCTCTAGCTCACGGTACGGCAGATAGTCCGTTGTTGCAGGTACAGTAGCCTTAGACAGTGTAGTAGCCTCAGGAGTAGTACATCCGTTGCAATCCGACATGTGGAACCACTTAAGTACTTCCAGCACATATTGTTTCTGACAGTAACAATCTGTCTGCTTGGTCTGTCAAGCAGTATCTCGACACCAAGCAAGTACTGGACAGTACCCATCGTAGTCAGCTCAAAGGTTTCTTGCAGTGCAGCTGCAATCTTGACGCACAGGTCTCGGGGTCCCATTAGTAGTAGGTCATCCACGTAGACAGTCAATAGCAGCTTAACTTCACCCTCTTCCTTTAACGCGTACAACCCATAGTCTGCGTCCGTGCGCTCAAAGCCCAATGTCACCAACTTCGCATGTAGAGTCCGGTTCCAAACATTAGGCGCCTGCTTCAATCCATAGAGGCTCTTCAATAGCTCGCATACAGCGCTTGGTCCATCAATTTGGAATCCAGGCGGCTACTCCATGTATATCATCTCGTCGAGATCTCCGTACAGGAACGCTGTCTTTACGTCGTACTGAAGTATCTCCCATCCTCGCTGCACAGCGAAGTAGATGGCCGCACGAATAGTTTCAAAGCAAATCACCGGTGCATATGTTTCACTGTAGTTGATGCCAAACTGTTGCTTGAATCCGTGGATTACAAGACGAGCTTTGAACCGCTTGACACGTCCACGCTCATCTCGTTTCACCGCAAAGACCCATCGGCATGTAATCACCTTGGCACCTTTCGCCTTTCTCCGCGGTACAAGTCGCCAGGTCTTGTGCTTCTTCAGCGATGCCAGTTCTGCCAGCATCGCGGCCCGCCACTGGGTCCAGAACTTACTCTTCCGTGCCTGCTTGTAGGTTGTAGGAATGTCCACGTTCATGCCATGCGCTATCACTTGGCCTACCACGTAGTCGCTCAATCGTACGTTTGCCTTCTGCGTCCTTCTCGGTCGCTTCAGACATGGCTCGACTGGAGGTTCCTGGATTGCAAATCCAGTGTCTTCCTTCACGGGTTTCTTTCGCGTCTTGCGCTTGCGTCTCTTTGTGACCTTCACTGGTTCAGGTCCCTTCTCAGGTGCAACCTGAGAGTCAGCAGATTTCTCCACTTCTCGCTGTTCAACGCTCGACGAGTGCTCTGCACTCCCACTGGACGTTTATTTTCCGTCCACAGCCCATTCAACTTCTAGGAGTTCACCTGCCTTGCTAATCGTCACAGTCCCACTACTCTCTGTAGTGTAGGTCTCGATACTCGTCTTGATTCTCACTACTGGTGGCTTCTCCGACAACACGTGCAGTGTATCCAGGTACGCATTTTCCAGTATTTGCTTCACGTAGGCTCCATCCACTGTGAACTCCTCATGAAAAGGGCAGTTCTCTCTTTGTGCAGTCTTCACCTGACAGGTCAATAGGTCTAGAAACTTGTAGCCCTTCGTAGAGTCGCTGTAACCGAGCAATAGACACATTTGTGCCCGTGGTTCAAGCGTCTCCTTACTTTGTCTTGACTCAGGTGATACTCGTACATGTGCAATACAGCCCCGGGTTCGCAACATGCTCAAGGGCGGCTTCCGTCCGTACAGCTTCTCGTGCGACGAAGTCACTCCCAATATCTTAATGCGTAGCATGTTTAGTTTTGTCACCATGTGCAGCAAAGCTTCTCCCCACAACATTTTCGGTAAATGTGTTGCTGTCAGCAGCGCTCGCACACGAGGCAGTACAATGCCGTTCGCCCTTTCTGCGATCCCGTTCTCTTGGGGAGAGTACGCGTTCGTGAACTGCTGCACGATGCCGTGTTCAACGCAGTACTCATGCAGTTCCGCTCCAGCGAATTCGCCACCTTGGTCCGACCGAAGATGCAACACTCTGTAGTCTTTGTAATGCGTCCGCAACTCCTTTAGCAGCTTTAAGACGAACCAGGTAGCTTGACTCTTCTTCTCAAGTAGATAGGCCCACTTGTATCTCGTAGCAACATCCACAATGAACATGAACATAGTAGCTTTACTTGCTGTCTCCACATTCATCGTACATATGTCCATAGCCAGAGTTTCAAGTGGTTTAGTCGAGCGAACTGGAAGTCGTTTGTGACTCATGGATTTTGTCTTGCTCACAACACAGGCAATGCATTCGTTGTTCAGATCTTTCGTGTTGAGTTTTACCCCCAAGTCCATCTTATCAGCCATCACCTGAAGCAAAGCCATGTGTAGATGGCCAAAGCGCTGATGTAGGAGCTCCATCGTCTTCTTGTCCTCTACTTAGCCATGGCCATGACCATCACACCGGTTGCCTTTTCCCTCCGCAGCCGGTAGAGATTGTCTCGCATCTCAAACTTTAGGATAGTGCCTGGTTTCGACATCCACGCCGTCTTCTGGTCCATTGAGCCCATCAGCTTGTAGTTTCCTGTAGTCTGTAGGTATCCTATACTAATCAGGTTAACCTTGGCATTTGGCGTGTAGACTACATCATCCAGCAGACGATCCTCAAGCTCACCAGTCGCTTGGTTGATCACTCGCAGTAGGACAGAGCCACTAACCGTCGTGTGCTCCGTAGTACCATTAGCGAAGTCGAGTCGGCTCGTCTTGTCTTCTCGCAGTGTCGTGAACAGAGATAGATCACCGCAAATGTTGGCCTGTGATCCCGAGTCGAGGATCCACTCCGTAAAGTTTCTCTCAACAGATTGCATGTTCTCATCTCGTCCAACTGCATTCACTAAAAACGTCTGACCTTGGCTCGCAGTGCCTTGTCCTTGGCTGGTCTCAGTACCCTGAGTTGGTCCACCTCTGGGACCTGTCTCATTGCCTTGGGTACTGTTACTTCCTTGGCGTCCTTCTTCAGATTGAGGTCCGTAGTGACTCATCTGATTCCGTCGTGGCGACCGACTGCGTCCTCCACGTCTGCGTTGCACTGGTCCATCGCGTCTTGGTTGTCCACGAGGAGACGACATGCCTCGACTCTGGGGGCCACGCAATGGTGATCGTCCTCTTGGCAGCGAGTGACGCTGTCCTGCACGTCTTCTCGGCGGCGAGCGCCAGCGAGGTGGTGACAATGAAGGCCTAACGTTTCCGCGAGGTGGCGAGCGTCCACGAATTGGCGAATATCTACGATCGGGTGAGCGTCCACGATCTGGCGAACGTCCTTGGTAGCGAGGCCCAGGTGGACCTCTCATCGATGAGTAGCACGGTAGCGACGATCTTGGGGGTCCAACATTCTCCCGAGGTGGCAGTCTCCTCCTCCAAAAGGAGATGTGTAGCCTCGCCCATAGTCAACGGGTTGATTGGTACGTGCTTCTCTTAGTACAGGCCACTCACCTTCAAACAGTCCTCCATAAGATGGTCCATGCGATCCTCTCCGTCCACCATACGATCCTCCATCGTACAGTCGTCCTTCAAGGCCTTGATATCCTTGTGGCTCAGCATAACGACCTTGGTAGTTATCCCCTGGTACAGATGAACCCACTTGTGGTCCACCTCTATGGCCTGGCTCAAACGTAGGTCTCTGTAATCCACTCGAAAATCCCTGGCCTAAGGAGTAGAACAGTGCATCCCACGTCGGAAGTGGTCTTAGAAAATGTCAACCCCCCATTGGTGCTGCGCAGCATCCATAGTCGGTATCTGCCATCCATACGATGTTCCGATCTCATGCTGAGTACTCGCCATCGGTTGCAGTAGTTGCATCGGCTGCATGGCTTGCATTGTTTGAACAGGTTGAGTACTTTGCACAGTTTGCATGACTTGAGCAGATTGGATACTCTGACTGGGTTGATTACCTTGCATAGCTTGAGTAGTTTGCTCAACTTGAGTAAGTTGCATGCTTTGACTGGGTTGAACACCTTGCACAGCCTGAGTAGGTTGCTCAACTTGGGTAAGTTGCATGCTTTGACTGGGCTGAAGTTGCAATTGCTGCGGCGTCATCGGTACACTCACATCATTCGCCGGTTCGACTTTGCGTTCCTCCGTCTCATCGTCATCGCTTGCACATGATGGCGGAGAGTAGATGGGTGATACCGAGCGTTTCTCACGGCTTGCACCAGTCGCACCTTCACTTGGGTGCGGCGATCTCAGCGCCAAGTTCTCAAACAGGCGACGCGGCTCACCAGTCGTTGGCGTCGTATGCACGCGGCGCACGGAGTTAATCAGTGAGACTGCCTGCTTCTTGGCCTTCTTCTTCTTTAGTCGTTGTACCAACTCAGGTTTCAGTTCCATGTCAGTGTTTGCAGTACATTCTGCGTACCAATGGCCATGCTGGTCACAGTTAGCACAGGTATAGCGCTGTTTCTTCTCAGCATTCTTGCCCTTGCGCTGCCTCTGACGCTTGCCTGCATGTCCTTGTCTTGCATGTTGGCTCACATTATTCACTTGGTTCGTGTTTGACTGCGTTGTCCTTGGCGCCGCTAGTGACATCTGCTGTTGCAACTGGTTGCTTGAGTGTTCCGCAGTGCGCAGGCGCTGTAGCGCTTCAGCAAGTGTCATGGTCCGATGATCATGCTTGCTCATCCAGAGTGAGTGCTCTCGTGCCAGCTCAGGAAACATCAACAGCGTGTTCGAGATAAGTAGACTTGCATGTTCCCACTCTTCAAACTCGCCCTTCGCTAGTCGCAGTCGGCGTACCATAGCATCAATGTCTTGCACATACTTAGTCACAGCTTCCTTGGGTTACAGCTGATGATTCATCAGCTCGCGCCGTACGTAATCAGGGTTAACGCCGTCACCCGCCTCAAAATGCTCAGTAACTCGTTGCCAAAGTAGTGACGGGGCATCCATCTGATCACGGATGGAGCTGTGCCCTGTGCTGGGGTCGCTGCCGTCACTTGGATTGCTTTGTGGCGGTGGTGGCTGATTTCTAACTGGAAAGTTGCGAGTTCGCAATCTTTCAAGTAGATTTCCTACCAATGATCGACCACCTTGACTTCCGGATAATGACCGGATAAGGTGTTCAGCTTCTTCGTGTGACAAAACATCATCGTCACGTCCAGTAGCTACATCATCCACATTATCAGCCAATCGGCGCGCTCCTCGACTCCCATTCGCCAAAACTCCGCCAGCGTTTTGATCTTCCACACCGGGTGCGTCCGTTGTCGAGCCATGAACCCTATTTGGGTTCATAACCTGAGGTGACGCAGGGCGCGTCACTGAACTGCTCTCTAAGCGTAGGTCACTTCTTAGCGTAGGTGCCATTAGAGTAGACTTACACTTAAGTAGTAAAGCAATCAAAAGAGGTACGTAAACACAGTGAGTGCCGGGCAAAAGGCCACGACAGGGCTGCAGTACTGGTGTGGGCTTGCTCTTCTCTCTGAGGTTCGCTGAACCGCAAATTGAATTGTGAGAGAGAGAGAGAGCAAGCCTCACGCAAGCCAGTACGCCTCTCCGCAAGTTCTATTCGATACATAAACTAATATAAACCATACTTTACCTAAGTCAGTGTCGTCGTGAGCAGCACGGCGGCACGGTCGCTCTTGTCCATCAATCATAGTAAACTTGGTATAACCGCACGTGGCACGTCGGTAAGTGCGCAGCCGCAGCCTCTTCACACAGGGGCTGGCATCTCACACCTCGTCCACGATCTCTTAGGACTATTCGCCAGCAAAAAGGCGGCAACACTCAGGGCCGTAGAACTCATGACGAGCAAGAGCAAGCTCCGTTTACAAAGCAACTGCGAAATCTGCGCGGCTCGCGGCACAACAGCCTCCCACGCGATTATTATCCACGCGATCACTCTTTCGCGCGTTGGAGGCTTAGCGTTGGCGCCCGACACGAAATTACGCGGTCTCTTTTCCTTCCATTCGTCAGCAATTTCTGCCAGTGCGTTTTTGAGCGGCCTGATCATGCCGTAGTCACATGGGGTGTGAGCCTTTGAATTCTAGGCATCACGTAACCTAATTCAGTACATGGGCTCTTAAAGAAGGTGGTAATGTCTCAAAACGTACAGAATAAGTATTATAAAAAGTTTTAATAATGTTATTAAAATATTCTTCAGAAGTCCTGACACCAATCTTATTCAAAAATCGAGATGTATTGTGCTTTGCAAAGCTTTTGTCTTTTATCACTAGGGTGCCATCTGTATCCCATACGACGAGTGGCATTGAATTGACCCTTTCACTTGAAAACCACATGAATCTCGTCATTAACTCAATATTACTGCATAGCCAGGTTGCGAGTTTTTTTAAACTTCGGAATGACTTACCGTATTTTGAGAGACTGCAGCGGTAAAACGGCTACGAATTAGCTAAATCTGACCTCACTTTTGGGATCAGAGTCTGTGAAACTCCTATATATCTAACTGTCGAAGTCGAAGTGTAAGCCCAACGATTCTGAGGAGCAGGGGAAATAAGAGTAGCTACTGCAGTTTAAGGATTCGCTTGCTAAATATTGCAGTTTTTTTGTTTTAATACGACTAAAAACCGCTTCAGGAAGCCATTTAAGTGAGTGGTTAAAAACCTAGTATCACCAATTATGAAGAGTACAAATAACAACATACTGTATCACCAACTGGCTGACTGTTATTAATAATACTTGCCAGCTGTACCTGCTCTTGTGTGTAAAATAAAACATTCAGAAAAACGACTTATGCATCCTTTACTTGTCGCACTGCGAGCACCCCGCTCGAATTCACTCCAGATCTTGGGCTCTTTCCGAGGCATGAAGGTGTACACTAAGACAGGTGACAATGGTACGTCCCAGCTCTTCTCGGGTGAGCGACGCCCCAAGAATGACGCTGTATTTCAGGCGTTGGGAGATATGGACGAGCTCAATGCTCAAATTGGCGTGGCCGTGGAGCAGGCGCGCGTAGCTGCCAACGCATTCCTGCCGCCCAAGTTAGAGCAAATCCAGAGCCGCCTCTTCGACCTCGGTGCCTGTGTGGCCACGCCACTGACCTCGGCATCCGAAACCAAACAGCGCCGCACTGGTGCATTCAACGACGCCAATGTGACGCAGCTGGAGCACTGGATCGACGAGATGGACACGAAATTGCCATTAATCAAGTGCTTCATTCTTCCGTCCGGGGGCGGACTCGCCTCGACGCACCTCCATGTGGCTCGAGCCGTTTGCCGCAGAGCTGAGCGTAGCGTCGTGCCTCTCGTTGGGGCGGGTGACGTGGACGGCGTCGTGCAGAGATATCTGAACCGTTTGAGCGATTTTCTGTTCGTATCTGCGCGCTTCGCAGCCGTCAAAGAGGGCAAGGAAGAAACTAAGTGGGTTAATCAAAACATTAAGCCCGATAAGAAGGACGACAACAAGTAAAAAAAAATTAGGTGCAGTTCAGTCTGCTAAACTCAAAAGTAGATCCGCTCATTCTTGAATTCACTTATCAGAGATAAGTCAACTCTGCACGACTCAGAAAAAAATGTATTATCTCCCCCTAGTATGTTCGAGTAGTGCTGATAAAGCCATAGTTCTAATTCAGAGAAAAAGGGATATAAATCGAAGTAAGAAAAAAGACCGGTTAACACCCGTTTTTAGAAAAGTAGTTCGGCCCGAACTACTGTTCGGCCTTTCACATGTCAATTTGGGGTGGAAAGCGGTTCTAGCTGGTGGGATCTCCGCTTTGTGATAGCCGCCGAGGATTTAATGGGACTCTCTGGAGTGTTGCCTCGATAAATTCCGTTGCTGGTTAATCGTCGATACGCAGCATCCTGGCGCGCCTGCGTACGCGTGAGCTGTAATCTTCCACCAAGTCTCGAAGTATCTTCTGTTAATCCCTCTGGTGCCGTCTCGGGACGGAGTTTTGGCAGTTCATCATTACTTGATGCAGACGCTATAGCTGGAGACGAGGTGACAGCGCGACGGCCTGCAAGTTCAAACTCCACATTCACTCGCACTTTCTCTGGTTTCGGATCTGCCAGCATTTGAAAAGACCCCAACACCGCGTCCGAGCTACATGTTCGC
The DNA here is from genome assembly GCF_000142945.1 of Phytophthora infestans T30-4. Lineage (NCBI taxonomy): Eukaryota > Oomycota > Peronosporomycetes > Peronosporales > Peronosporaceae > Phytophthora > Phytophthora infestans. Next base: position 109,374 of record NW_003303665.1, on the reverse strand, counting down.
GGGGGAGCCAAATTTGAGTTGTGACCTAGCTGTGACTGTTTCTTTGAGGAGCTTGGACTCGATAATTTCCCACTCGATTTACCTTGTGAGCCTTTTCGTCGACTTTCATCATCGCTAGCATCAGAGTAGGGATCCTCACCGTGATCTTCCTCTTGTAATCCAGGAGACAGCGCCCCCAAAGCCAAATTACTCTCAACTCGAATAGCAGTGGTTCTGCTGGTACCCATTTCAATCTCGGGCCACGAGATCAAATCGGTAATCAGCACTTTGGTCCAGTCAGGAGGAGCACCACGCTGCTCAATCGCTCGATTCGTCGTACGCAACAAAGTAATTGACTCCATGACCGCCGGAGGTGGAGTGGTAATCACATACAAGTTCGTCGACACACTGACAAGTAAATCGTGTTGATGTGAGTCTGCGAGAGCTGCGATTGCGGCCACAATTCCCTCTTGAACCACTTTATCCACGTGAGGATCATCCCATTCAGCAGCGTTGGCGGCGGCATCTACAGTAGTCGCTGTAGGGTCGGGACAATTTGACTGTGCTGGAGCTGGTGGTGGAACATGAGTAGCCAAAGCTTGAAGCGCCAAGGAGCAGACATGCCGTTTGAAAGGCGTAATAGCACTCGTTCCAAGTCGTAGCAACACTTTAACGGCGTCATTCTTGATCATCTGCCGTTTACTACGACGCAACCGAGCCAAGTTGTAGAGCGAGACCACCACGTGCTCGCGAGTTTGTGGACTAGTGGATTGCGATAATGCCAACACGATGGGCACTAAGGAAGGTTGAGAGGTCAGTCTCTGACTACGCACGTCCTCTGCCTTACTAGCACGACCACCATTTCCTGCCTCACTGTCCATCGACGGCGGTCCAGACGGAGGTGGAGACGGTTCTTGTCGCGACAGATTCCGAATCACTACCATGCAATGTAGAGCAAATGCCTCTCCACGTACACCGACAAGACCTTTAAAAGGTGTTCGACTATCTGAAGGATTCGTCACACACAAGACTGCGAGTGCGTCGAGAGCTCCATCACGCAACATGGCGTCGTGACACTGTGGGTGCCCTGACAAACTACTTAAAGATGTGACGATGTTCATACAAGCCGCATTCTCCTCAGCCCGTGTGGTTGATCCATCCATTGCACCTTTGCCCATTGCCACGAGGGCGCGAACAACCCCATCTCTCACGAGACGCTCTTCATACGACATTTCTCGAGGTTTGCCAGACTCAGCGTTGAGTTTAGCGAGCGAGCAGATCATGTCGGTAGCCACACGCAGAGTCGGCGCTTCGGAAGCCATCGCTGGACTTGTGAGGAGTGCGGCGAGAGTTGGAAACCCATTGCACGCGATAAACTTGCGCTGGTTCAGTTCCAACGAAAAGAGGTTGCGTAGGAAAAATACACAAGCACAATTTGTCTCGACGCAGACAGATAGCGAGCTCGAGGCCCCACTTCCAGTAGGAGTCGACCCTGTTTTGGTCTTTCCGCCTTTCATGGTATCATTGATGACACTCACCACAGCACAAGCCGCATCGTTAGTCATAATCTGCACAGCAACAGAAGAAACACTGAGATTGGCGAGGGTCTTGGCTGCGTACTTGCGCACGTCCTTGCTCTCCGACTTGAGCTCCGCCATCAAGATTCCCAGCACATTGCTTTCGTCTTGAGCTAGAATCTCCACGACGCGCGACTCGACAGCGCACGATAGATTGTACAGCACGTTCGCGACGTACAGCTTCATCTCAGGATCGCGCACTTTGGCCAAGTTCTTGAGGACACTGAGTAATCCCTCCTGAAGCATCTGCAACTCGACAGTCTTCGTGGTAGCCACAACGCCTTCAACACTTTTCTCTTCACCTTCGTCATTGGTAGCAGCATTTTTATCGTTGAGAGCACAAGAAGCACTTGATAAGTTGCTGAAAATGCCTATCATGAGCCGCTTCATCGTTTTATTCAGGTCCGCTTGGTACATCTTTGCCAGTATCCGCACGAGCTCCATTTCCAGTAGTTGCGCCGTCTTCTTAGCATCCAAAGAAATGTTGTACAAAGCACGCAGAGCCAGGTCTCGGATCGAGTCATTTTCAAGCCGAGCCAGCTTCAAGAGAGCGTAGAGAACGCCATCCCGCATCAGTTGGTCGCGTGCGTCTTCATGTGTCAGTAGATTGAACAGGGCCTTCGCACAGATCCCTTTCGTCTGTGGACTATTCACTCGTAGTAGCGTAATGACGATGAAGTCGTCCACCGTTGCATCACGCCATACTCTCGAGAGGGGTTTGCCTGTCGCGGGTGCTGGCCGCTCGGCTGCCAAGTTGCACAGTGCAACAGCAGCACAAACTTGAGCCTCATGAATACCCGTACGCATGACCATGTTCAAAGCAGGAGGAATATCAGCATGCTCCGCCAACCGCCTTAGACCTTGTGGCAGAGCCAGCGCCACCTTGGCGATCGTAAGTGCTGTTCGTCTAGCTGTTCGGTGCTGCAGCGCAACTGTTGACTTGGACAATCGAGAGTTCTTGGACGCTGACTGGGTGGCCAAGAGTAGCAAACACGCGAAGAAAGCGGGTGCGTCCACCGGCCCGGCACCAGCTGACACAGAGATTCCACTGCAGAGTTCGTGCAGCTTGTAGACAATTTGCGAAGCAGCGTACTGGGCCTTAATGATGCTTCGGTCTGTCACTGCATCGCGTGGTCGCTGATCCGCAGCCGAGACGATGAGGAAGTGTTGGATAGCTTCAAGAACCCCATCGTCCAGCAGTGAACAGCGTTTAGCTTCGTACGACGCGAGGTGGGCCAGTGTTGCTAGGCAGTCCAACCAGAGCGCGTATATCGTGGCTGGTGCTTCCGCTGTGCTTGGTTTCTTTAACACACGCACGACTAACCCCACAGCACCTTCATAGAATAGCAACTCATGATTCACAGCTCGTGACGATAAGTGGTGTAGGAAACTAATACAGACACCGCAGAGTTCAGCATTGGACAGATTCCTCGACGCGAACGCCAGCATCGTCGGGATTGCACCGACTTGGTCATTTGAATCCTCGTCATCAAGACGCTTCTGAGTAGCTTCCGCCAGTCGAGTCTTCACTCCTGGGTCTTTGGCGAGACCCAGCATTGCGTACACACACGCCTTCTGGATCTCTTTGCTGCTACTGCTAGCGGATGTGTCCTCGCTACGGATAAGATCCAAAAACGCAGGAACTACACCTGCATCCACTAACGCCTGAAAATTGGCTGGATGAAGCAGCAAGTTGCTCAATGCCGTGACGCAATCCAACTTAAGTAGCAAAGCAGCGGCTCTTTTATCGTCTTGGTTATCTGCGACGCCTTCAGTGTAAGTCCCTGGGAGTTCTGGAGCTCGCAATAACCCAAGGAAAAGAGGAACTACTCCGTCTTGCACGAGCGTAGGTCGGCAGCGATCGTCGAGCGCCAAATTCGCGAGTGCCACAACGACAAATTTCTCGGTTTCCGGATCAATACCACGCGAGAAAACGTGATCTTCATCATCGCTGTAATCGTCTTCCTGGTCGTCAGCGCCTCGAAGAATGTTTAGGAGCTTCGGAACAAAGCCAGTGTTGCGCACACGGACTTGGAGCTTCGGGTTGCAGCAGAGCATCGCGATGGAGTTGACGCAGTTCTTGCGGATTGAAATCAACAGAGAGCTCGCTACTGCCTCGTCTTGAGCACTATCAGCAACAGTCTTGGCCGCAGTCTGCACCCGACGCAGCTCTGCCCCCACGCTTAAGATAATATCTGACAAGATCGTCAATGCGCTGTTCTTCGTCAGTGCATCCTGGTTGTTCTTCACGGCCGCCAGATTGCACAATGTACAGGTGACCACCTCCAATTGAGAGAGTTGCAAGGGCCTCATCGCCACAGCTGTTAGCACTTCAAGAGCTGCGATCGCTCCTTCGTCCACCACTACTCCACGAGTTGTCGGAAGAATCGAGAGGTTCAGCAGCGCCTGAGCGCATACTCTTCGCGTCGCAGTGTCTCCCTGTCGCGCCAACACGATAATTGAGTTCAGCAGCGCGTCGCACGTGACAGCACGCGGTACATCCGACAGATTGACGAGCGCTAATACGCAGAAGAGCTTGACATCATTCGGTGCAGCTAGAGGCGACGCTGTGGTTGTGGTCACTGCAGCCATAATCTGTGAAAGCGCAGCCACTACACCCTCATGCACCATAGCAAAGTGGTGTGATTCATCAACTGTAAAGCGAAGTAGTGCTCGAGCGCACAAAGCCTTGACGGTCGGATGCGGCGTATGTACGAGATCCAGCAGCGCTGCAATTACGCCTTCGTCCGTCATTTTCGAGTACAAATCTCTAGTCGCTTGTGGAGGTGCCGTCGGCAATAGACAAGATGACGATGGCTGGCTCTGATTCTTCTTCACTGGAGTAGGCAGGGGCGAAGGTGGGGCTGGAGTGTAATGCGTGAGGTTCAAAATTGCCGCGGCAGAGTACAGACGGATAATTGGATCGTCTAGCTTGAGGACGCTGGACAACGTGGCGAGTGCACCCTCACGCAGGAGTTGAGCCTCGTAGCCTTTGTGGTACGAAATGCTGTAGAGACCTTCGACAGACTTGAGCTTCGTATCCTTGGTCAAATGTGCAGTGTTTACGGATCCAGAGAGCAGAGGGCTCACCAACACGGACGGCATCTGGTTCATTGCTCGCTCGCCTTCTTTGTCATTCGCAGATGTGGCGCTAACACTTTTAGGCTTGCTGCTGGCGTCAGGAGTTGTCAGGAGTAGACGGTCGACTGGAGTGGGTGCTGAAGCAGACGTCGTGAGCAGATCCTGGCAGGGATTGTGGCTTTCAGACTGGAAACGAGACCTGTCGATTCGAGACAGATAGATGAGTCCTTCGTCGTAGTCTCCGCGTTGGTAGAACAGATCGCCACCACATTTTTTCTTCTTGGCAACAGCCACAGACTGTTCTCGGTCATCGTCGTCATTCTCGGCTTCGTCTCCACTCGAGTGGGCGTTTGCGTTGCCACCGAAGAACGTCGAGAAGTCTCGATGCTTGCCAGGACTGCCATCATCAGCTCCACTTATTGTTTTACTGCGATACTTGTCTTGTGCTTCCTGTCGTCGTTTCTTGTTCGCTGCCTCGCTCTTGATATGCTGCAGTAAGGCGCGAACGAGGTCGTCTTTATCCGGATGATCGCGCCAAAACCCTCGTTGTCGATGAAGCTTCCAGTGCTTGACGAGTTCTTTTAGTTCTTCCAATCGAATGGGCGAGTTGTGCGGATCTCGATTACGTGGGAAGAGGTTGTACTTGATAAGATAGACCCTCAACCCGTCGATCTCCTGGTCGCGTCGCAGTGCTGCCAGTCGCTGCTCCATGTTGACTGCGCATTTTGGTGGGTTGATCGTCATCTTAATGCTCGGCAGACTTCAAAGTGCCCACGTCAACGATGGTCCAGGACTAATTCTGCTGAGATCAGCAATAGACGTCGACCGTTGCAATGCTCGACGACAAAAATGGAGACGCCATCAACGCACAGCCAGACTCGTACGCACACCAGAACCCAAAAACAAGCTTCACACTCAATCTGCCAGTACACAACAGGATGGCCAACTTGTTCAAGAAAGCCATACACTTATAGAATAAACTACAACTGTGAGCTCGCAAGTCAAGCCTGCTGCTGCTGGGTTTTCTTCTTGCGAAACTTAGGCGACGGCGTGAGGCTCACCACGTAGAAAAGCTTCTCCGACATGTGATAAGACCGTTTGTCGCCGTCATCGTATGCCACAAAGTGCTCGTACGTATCCTCGTTAAACTGCTGCACCGTGCCTTCGTACCACTTGTCCTTGGCCCATTTCACACGCACGCGTTTGCCCACAAGACGTTGCGGGTTGTCGTCGCTGTCGTAAAATGTTTCTACGACAGCTTCCGGGTCTAAAATGCTGCGGACACGTGGAAGCAACTTTGTGATGGAGCGATCGATTGCCTTGATGAGCCCTGAACTCGTTGCGCTCACATTCACCCACGACGACGTGCTATTGGGCTTCACCAGGACAGTCTTGCGTTGTTGCAGATATCCCTCGGCACCTCGATGAGCCATCAGCCACTTCTCCATCCACACGCAACTCTGGTGGTTGTCTCGCAGCCATCTTGTCACGCCACTGTGGCGTTTGGCAAGTCGTGCCAGCATATCCAGTGACGTCTCCGTGGCCTTATAATACCGTTGCTGCGACGCCATCACCGCCACCAGTTTCGTGAGCCCGTCGGTAAGACGCTCTCCAGCGAGGGAATCGCGGACCTTAAGCAGCGAATTGAGTGTTCGGAAGTATGGTTTGACGTCGTGATGGTCCTCCACTTCAATGCCATGTATGATCTTGTCCAGGAAGGCCGCAGTGACACGTCGACTTTCCCAGCACAGATGACTCACAATTTGCTCCAACGGTTTCGTCTCCTTGGTGTAGCGGTTCGCGCGCTGTGTGAGCAGAGTAATGAAACGCTCGTTGAGAAGCACGTCGTGGTCTGCTGGTGTGAGATCCACGTGTTCTTGAGCCATGTTAGCCGGTAGAATCAGAGGGTGCTCAGCATCCGACTCGACGTCCATGGCAGGAGGCAAGCTGCAACGGATCAGCACCGACAAGAGCTTCAATATCGTGACGTTGAGGTCGATACGCTTGAGGATCTGCTTCGACTTGTGTTTCTTTAACTGCAATTGGAGCAGTGGCTGCGTGTTTCCAAGGCCTGTAAGAAGCGACACGATGGCGCCAACCACACTGTTCACTACGAGGAAGGAGCCTTCGTTGCGTCCTGTCTGCACAAAGTCGTACATCGTGAGGAAATACTGACGATGGTGTTGGACAGGCACCGAAAGCAACGCAGGCATCAGCTGGATCAGGAAGAACATGAACTCGAATGACGCAGGCAAGCGCTTCTTCCCGTCGCCAGAAGAACTTTCGGATTCTTCTTTTGCCTCCTCTTCGAACTCTGTATTGGACGTCGTGACAATAGCTTCCGAAATGACATTTGCCATCAACTCGCGCACTTCACGATGCTCGTTAAACACCAGCAACTCCAGAAGCAGCGCCTCGTTTGCCTCCATAGTCGACAAGAACCAGCGACAGCCACCAATGTCAGAGTGATACAGAGCTTGGAGAATGAGACGCCACTCCAAAACTTTGCTCACATCACCACCTTGCCATAGCGTGCCGAACACGAACTTGGTTGCCACTTGTAAGGCCTCAAACTGGACCTCCACAGGCTCGAAGCGTGGCATCACTGCCATATTCTTGGCGTTTTCCAGTCCCACGAGACAAGATCGCAGCAGATTGTACGTGAACTTGAGGCAGCGCGTGTCGTACAGATACCGCTTCCGCCAGAAGAGGCGATTCTCCATCGCAATGAGCTTGCGAATTGGTTCCGGTGCAATCACCAGAGCCATACTACGCAGATGGGAAAGTCTGGCAGACGCTCGCCGCTTTAGCCTAGAGCAAAATGCTGCCACAATTACAGCAGTAGAGAAGCCGACGCAAGGAGCGTCCTCATCACGGACAATACGCAGCTCGGGAGATACGCGAGCGTAGAACAACATGAAGCTACTGCGATTCTTCATCTTGGCTGGTAACGGAGACCCTTCTTCGAGCGAAGCCGATCCACTGGCTGAATCATGCCGGGTGAGTGCCGAGTCCTCACCACCAAAACACTCGTCTGGTATTTGAGTTGGGTCAAACGGAGTCACCAGCGTGTCGTTGAACTCGTACCACGGGTTCGTGTGGCCTGGCACTTGCTGATCTTTCAAGAACGAGTAGTAATGACCCGAGTGAGCTGTACCAAGGTGCACCACAGTCCCCACTAGTTCATACTGGGAGTATTCTGGAGCCGTCGTTCTCCCATCGTCTCCGTTGTCCGAGGACGAACTCAGTCGGACGTCGTGACTGCCGGTTCCCTCTTCCACCGATGATTTCGATCTCTTCCTCTTCTCTTGTTGACCTTCCTTCGTGTACGGATACATGTCCAATTCAGTAGGAAACTCAAAACGATCGTGAAGCTTGATCTGCTGCATCTTCTCAAAGTCGAATTCGAAGCGCTTCAGGTGGATGATCAAGTAGGCAGGCAGCTTCGAGATGGAGATACGCTTGTGTGTTTCCAGCGTCACCTTTTCTTCCTCTTCGCCAGAGTCAGCTTTCGCACCACTACCGTTCTCCCACGTGTAGCTTACCTTTTCACCTTCCACCCATCCATCCAACGACTCTTTCAGGTTCTTTCGATCACGGACAGGCACGGAAATGAAGTGGAAGGGCTCGAAGCGCTCGCTGTATCGATCTCCTTCAGCAACAAGCTCATTGCTGAACTCCCCACCGAAGAAGGTGTTGAGAATATTCTCATCGCTTGTGTACTGATCACCACTGCCAGCACTGATACCGTTCATCTCCGACTCGATCTGTTGGAAGAAAGATGTGAGAAACTCGCTGGCATCCTGCTGGATATTCACATCCACCGTTTCGCCGTCCCACGTCTTCATTGCGCGAGTAAACGGACGTGGGTTGTAGTAGGGCTTTGCACTTCCTTCCAGATGAGCGAACAACGACTGAAGCTCATATGTGAGGCTCTTCGCTTCAGCTTTGTCACTGCTGCTCCCACTCGATTGAAGACGCAACACCTGCCGACGAAAGCGCGGCATCATGAAGAAGCTCTGAACTGTGGAGTTCAGGTAGCAAGTGCATCCAAGGTTCTTCAGACCCACGTATTTACCACGCTGAAGGAACTGGTCCTTCGCCGTCTTTAAGCTCTTTCGCTTTGACGTCGAGACCACTGATGTTGCAACTGAGGGCTCTGGAGGACGCTCCAGGGTGTGCTGATTGGCCATTTGCGTTAGCAGAAAGCGCAGTCCGTCGGTGTTATCAATCGACAGCTCCGCAAGGAGATCAAAGGCGACATTACGACACGAATCACTCCGGCACTTGGGTTGCCGAAGATAATACTGAGACGAAGAAGACGCCTGGATATCGTTAACCCCACACTCACTTGCCTTGCTGTGAGTTTCTCCATTTCCCTGCTTGTCTGGTGTAGCAAATAGACACTCGTGGAACAGCTCATGTATAATCCCTTCTTGGTCGTGAAGGGTGGGCGCGATCACCTCGCGCAAGCTGCGTCCATCACACGGCACGTCAAGAGCATCGTCTGCTAGCATAGCCGGGATTCGCTTGATGATAGCAAGCAGCGTGGACAGCTGTCCTTCTAAAAGAGCATCTGGAGCGGGTGGAAGCACTTGGTTTCCTAGAGCAGGCAGAATTCTGCGTCTGTTTCCTTCCATACTACTTCTTCGAAAAGTAGGTGGCACAGGGTCAGCTGGAGCACCGATAGCATCATCTTTAATCTCGAGGGCCTTGATCCGACGACACAAGATTTGGCTGGACGGGAGAATTGCGAACTTCGTCAAGTCTTCTGCACTCGTGATGAGAAGTGTAAACACATTGTAATATTCTTCATCACTCACGGGTCCTGAATAATCGCCCAGCAATTGCAGGAAGTAGTTGCAGCACGCAACACGATCTTCTTGAAGCTTGTTTCTAGTGGTAGACAACGCTGCAATTACGTTGGCAGCCTCCAGTCGAACAGGCTTAAAGCGACTCTCGACGAGACAATAAAGAACGATCTCGCCGTGACCTGCGTAACTCTTAAGTAAAACCAACGCTCCTTGGCTGACCTCAAGCGTACAGGTAGCAATACAAGATAGCAGCCGAGTCATCAAGTACGCATCACTCGGGATGTCGTCGATGTTGTCCGGGTCTTCAACTTGTGGGCGAGTGTACTCCGTTAGAGAAAGAGGCGACGCAGTACTCTCCCTACTCACTGTTGGCTGCTGATGCGACGACAGGGTAGACAAAACAGACTCTTTGATTCCCCTGTCGACACCCTGAAGACTGCTCAGCGTTTCCAGGAGACGATGAATCAATTTTTGAGGATTTCCTTCAAGAGTATCCCCATTTTCGTCTGCTAGTTTGGACTCCACAACGACAAAGTGGCGAAGCAACTTGAGAAGCTTGGACAAACACATCACCGAGAGCGTTCCTTGCGCAAGTAGTTGACGTGGAATCGACGATAGGACAAACTCTTCGAGTAGCGCCCGGCCACCAAGCTCGATAAAAGACGCACTCCACATATTCACAGTGCCAATCAAACCATCAAGACCAACGGCGCTCGCAGGGGCCGGATTGTCACCTTCATCTTCATCTTCGTCGTCGTCATCGTCATTGCGTCCATCACCACACAGCGCGAACTTCTCCACCAACTCAAGCTGATACAAAAGCTTTGGAGGGCACTTTGAATCCAGAAGCGGTTCCCACTCGAACGAGCTCGGCTTTCTTGCGAATAGACCCATCAATTGCTAGCACGTTATTCAACGTACGCGTCTGCTTTTCCATTTCCTCCTCCACTGTAAGCAACTTGAGGACTTTCCAAGCTTCTTCAGCGATTCCGTCGTTGTACGAAAGCAGCTTAAACAACAGTGCCACCCACGTATCATTTTCTGATATCTCCGTTTTAATCGCATGCCAGTCGCTCTCCGGACTACTGTTGTTTCCAGTGCCACCTACACCTGCAGCGGCTCCGTGGAAGTCCAAAATACTGCGATTAGTGTGCCCACTGGTATCACTTTCCACTTTTGACAATAAAATCGCCTCGACGAAGCAAGTACGCTTGCTCGTCCTACGCGAAGGAGCTGGTGCAGTTTGAGTCAACAATTTCTTTCCAGAAGACGAGCGCGAAGACCCAAGAGAATAAGTAAAAAATACTCTTGCCTTCTCAAGTGTGAACTTTCCATGCCCTTGCGCTGTCAGTTTAGTCTTGGCAGAGTTCACAATGCGAACTCGATCAGCTGGGTGACCTGTATCCTTTGCAATTCGATCTCGCAGCTCTGAAACAAGCGAAGTTCGTCTCAAGTGATACTTAAATGGCGCTGCAACTCGGCCACCTTGAGTTCGAACATAAACGGTTAACTCCTCTGGTCCATCAAAAGTCCCTCCTGCAGCAGCGTCGTCTCGTGTTTGCACGACGGATTGGTAAAGGAAAGTACTGAGCAATACCAATAGACGAACCACCTTTCGCGTCTTAGAAGCATCGATCGTGGTCTTTGCCTCCTCCTTTAGTCTCCAAAGACACCCTTCCACAAAATCTGCCCACACCTCACGCCGCACGAGCTTGGAACCGACGTGGAGTTGCAGATAGATGAGGTAATTGATAGCTTGCTGACTCACACTATCGTTTTCTGCGCGCAAAACCACATCATACAACGACTCGAGGCCTAGAAGATCCATCGCTTCTACGACAAAAAATCCCGCATCCTCCTTGTTGGGTGGCACACTACGCGATTGGGTGCTCCCAACAACACCAGTAGAAGAAATACGCCTCGTGCTCGTGTTGACGAACCGAAACAACCTCTCCAACGCCCAGAACGATTCCTTACTCATCGTTTTCATATCCAGACTGATCTGGGAAGCGCTTCCATTGGGACTTGAAGGCATAATCAAAGACTGGAATATTTCTCCCACAACAGCTTCAGAAAAGCCCGTTTGACCCGAGTACGCTCGATGAACAAAGTTATTCGGATCGGGGATGACCGTCGTGAACCACGCAAAGAATACTTCGTGCTCACCCATCGTGCTCTCTGGACCGTTGAAGCACCCCCACAATTGGCATACAGCCTCAAAAGGCAGCTTTAAATCAGACTTTGTCACGATATACCCGAGAAATGCCAAACGCTTCTTGATGGCAATAAGATGCGCAGTCTGTGATCGATCCTTAATATCGGCTTGAACAACACAATTTTTGATTGCCTCAACGACCACGGACACAATGTCGTGAGCGTTATTCAGCTCTTTCAACAACTCACTGGGCGTTGTTGGAGTTGAATTAGCTCTTGTCAGTGAAGCAGCCAATGAAGACGAGCCTCCGCCGTAGCCATCAACAATCCGTTGAATCAGACTCATGGACGTTTCCACCAGCGTCCCTGCCTTGATGTTCTCTGCACACTTGCTTAGATAACCACTCAGTAGTTGCTGTTGCTCTTTTCCTGACGTGGACGATGATGAACCAGAGGAAATCCATAGCTTTTGGACGTGGTTCAACGAGTCAGCAAGAGCTGCCTCTACTTCAGCTCGCATCGATGGACGAACTCCTAGTGATCCACTCTCGTTGGGTGCGTCCGTTTGAAGAATCGCGTTCCAGTACAGGGTGCAACACAGACTTACCACCTTGTTTAACACTTCCAGGTCTTTTTGCGCGCTGACACTGAGTTTGTTTCTTGAGCCAGACGCGGCACTCACCAGTGACGTTAGTGACATCTTAAATCCACCCGTCTCAGCATCAACGACGAGCTTGGAAGCAATCATAATAACGCGTTTGATGAAATTCACGACGAGTTCGTCATAGTCGTTCAAAGGAACTTGCGTCAGTAGCATCACGACAACATCCATCAAATCAGCCGACAGTACACCACAGAGAGTGATCAAGATATCAAAGACAGTTTTCCTGCCTGAACGAAGCTGGCTGAGCGCGGTTTTCCACATCAGCACGATGTGCTTCTCCGTCAGCAGACCGTGAGCTGCAACAAATCCAAATATCTTCTTCGAGCGCTTTAGCATTTCCAAGTGGGTGCCTTCCTGGAGAGAGTACTTTGCGCAGCTCTCTCGGTCGCCCAGTATCACTTCCAAGATATCAGAAGCCGTCAGCCACTCCACAATGTATTTTGTGCGCAGCCATTTCGTCATTGGTTGCTCATCAGACGCTGAGATTAAGTTATCACTCGAGGAACTCGCGCTCAAGGTCGACGTGGTACTGACAGAAGTTCTAATTCTAACGCGTTCAGACGCTCTAGCACTAAATTTGAACAAATATCAAACAAACACGTTAGATACCCGACACTTAACAGCATAACAGACAGATTGAGTCGTACCTGGTAGCAGCTCCTTGTAACGAGCTTCAGCGAGT
>NW_003303665.1:67665-96323 GCF_000142945.1 Phytophthora infestans T30-4 | reverse complement strand
CCTCAAACTCAAGCTAGCCTTCCTCTGAAGAAGTATCTTTCCGGTGAGCCATGGATATCAGATCGTTAATACGAGAAATACCCAGCAGCCGTTGCGACAAATACGGACAGCAGATAAACTTTTCGAGAGATTCAAATGGAAAATCTCAATCTGCTCTGCAAATTCCACGTCGGAAGACAAAGCGGAGCCATCCGTGGCCGTCGACTCATCGATATCCGACTCTGCAATGCGACTTCCAAGCAGTAACCCGTCTCGACACAGCAGATCCAACACGCCTACAATATGATCAATGAGTCCATCGTCGTCCTTCAGCTCCTCTCCACTCATACGCCGTAGCCGCGAGAAAGTTGCATTCAAGAACTCTCGGAAGAAATCTTCCGTTTGAGCTTCAGTAGTCGGCCGACGCCGAGCCGAAGACGAGCTACGACGTCGCTTCTGTTGCGTGAGGCAAGGCTTCGCTTCATTGAGGATCGTGCAGTACAGCAGCATTTCTGTCAACGTAACATCCGGGTCTGCAAGACGTTGAAGAACAAGTCGGAAGCCTCCTGCTTGCACGAACAAATCGACATTGTCAATGAAGTAGAAAGATCGGCACGGGTGGCGTGTTGGGATGGCTGCCAGTGCATCAGGGCTCACCAGGTACGACGTGTACACCAGGCGTTGATACTTTGCTGCCGTGTAGCTTCCAGGGTACTTGATGTAGAAGAACATGCACGAGCTGTGGCCGTTGAGGATCATCCGCAACAACGACATCATATACACCATCACATTTCCAGCATCGTCGCCCAACATACACGCAATGACATTCTTCAGCACATGCTGATGGAAAGCGTTCATCTCTTCAGCCAGATCACTCGACAGAAACGTACAGAGCAGCGATCGCTCGACGAACGGGATGAGATACCGCGGTAAGTACGTTTTCTGTTTCTCTCGGTCGTAAAAGTACTTGTCAAACTGCTCACGGGCCTGTTGTAGGTCTTTCATATTGGCATTCCACATACTTCCCTGTTTCCTCGGATACGGGTAGGCTGGAGACATGTACACGTTCGTATGCGTCCCCAATTTAGCCACTCGATTGCGACACATCGAGCGCGACAGAAACTCATCACGCCCTTTCTTCCACGTCGGAATATGCACGCGGATCTCAGATGCCGAATGCTGCAGGATTTGGGCCACGCTCCACTTGTTGGAAGAAATATCCTTCACATCGATCCAATTGCCGGCCTTTTGGTTCAGAATTGACCACTTGGAGCTCGAGAAGTCCTCGCTACTTAGTCTCCGATAGCATAGATACGTCCGTAGCTCCTCTATCAGTAGCAATTACAGCGTTAGCGCATTAAATCACTACTACCAGTGACAACAGTAATACTACCACTTACTCCCTGTGTCGTCGGCACTGAGTAGTGGTTCATCGAGACTCTCGAAGCCATCAGGGGCGTCATTGAGGTCTCTGACAACCCGAATCTCATTGAGTGGCATCAGTTGTTTATTCTGAGCCGAGGGCGACGTCGGAGGCTGGAACTGCGAGGCCTGATACCACAGGAAGCGGCCCTTTTGGCGATCCACCGACTTGTCCAACTTGATCCATGCGTCTTCTTGGCCGCTAGGCGGCTGCTCGTCTCCGATACGTAGCTGCGTGATGGCCAACGGAGCGGAATCAGAATTTGATGACGACGGGGGCGATCCTTTCTGAGTCGGAGCTTCGGATGAGAGCTTGTACCAGAGATACGTGTGTGGGGACACCTCCGCAGCAACGCCCTCATCGGTCGTAACGCGGTGAAAACCGCCGCCTGCCGCCAGCGCATTTCCATACGTCACCTCCAGTCCGGCCACGTACTCGTAGTGCATACGTCCAGATGCTTCCTCCTCTTGGGGCCAATGCGGAATCAGACGCGCTCAATGCGGAATTCTCGTGGGAGGGAAGTTCAATCTTGGGCCCAATACAAAAGTCGAGACAGAAATACAGAGGTATGATTGGTAAAGAGAGATTTAGCCAACAGACGAGTAGATGAGAGATTTCAAAAAACTTCTTCGACTTTTTTTAGCACAACTGTTACTTTTAGTGCAAGATCGAGTGCGCACCGCAGAACCATCGATCACACTTGTAGAACGACTCGCGATCGAATCTCGTCTGGCATTCGTGCTCGTCTGGCAGCGCCTTGGACGGGCACGGACTTTTAAGGTGCAATGCGGGCGGGTTCTGGTACACCGCCTCACCCTCCATCATGAACAGATCTAGTGCCTTCACACGGTTCGTCACCAGATGCTTCTCCCGTACAAGTTCCATCCCAGCGCGACGGATCCGATCGATTTCTGGCCAGTTGCGAGGGTCGTTTACCCACCAAACGATCTCCTCTGGGTCCCGCCGATCGAATCCAATATAATGCTCGCCCTCGTTCATCCCCAGTGCAGCCAGCAGTGGGGCCACGTCACGATTTACAGCCAACAGTGTCCCTGTTGAAGGAATCTCGAAGATCTTTGCAATGACGTACTGGAAAATCAACGTTGTTGTGATGCCCGTGCGATACGAGCGCAGATACGACGCGTAGATGGCCGACTGGTTGTCTGCTACATAATAACCGGAATGCTGATACACATCCATGATGTCCCTATGGTCTTGCTGATAAATTCCCAGCCAGTGTCGTAGCGGATACCAGTTCGAGCCTAGCTTGCCTGACAGAATAATCTTGTTAATCGGATACTCGTTGAAGGAGGCGTTCACAAAGTCCCGACCGGACGAATGTGGCAACCACACGGTTAATGGCAAGTCCCGTTCGTTCACTGACGCAGTAATCTTGGCAAAGTAGTCATCCATGAAGTACGCGTAGGTGCCAATCATCACATCTACCTTTGACAGTATTTCATCACGTAAGACGATGGGATTAAATTGGTCGTAGTAGTGCAAGTCGTCGTTCCATACTGCGATGATCGTGCCCAGTGCACGCAGTTCGTGGAAGTAGGCGCTGTAATGCTGCAATAAAGCCATCGGGTAGTAGAACGAGTTCAGACAGAAGAGCATGACGCTGGGGGCGCGTTTCCGATCCATGTCGTAAATCACTTTCATCGGGTCCTTGGATGTGTCGAGGTCTTCCCACCCATGCTCAGTCTTGAGCTCCTCAAAGAGAGACAGGAACGAGCGCAACACGTATCCTTTCCAATGTGAAGTGCATCCTACTAAGAATTTGCGCCCGTTGGTGCGTTTCCTGCGCTCAGCCACCCACGCTTTTACTTCTCTTGGGTTTAATGCTGAAGCAGGGAACAGTTTCCCCTCCGATCTATCTGTTGTGTCCTTCAGTGCCTGCATGTCGACGTCCATCTCGTGGTAGAAGCCCAACAGTCCATTGTGACCACGCTGTGGCACAAAGTATCCGCTAAATCGCATTCTTCCCACCACTTCCAATGCCAGCAGCGTCGAGCCGCCGATCACCAGCAGTACTAACACGCTCAGTAGCAGCACGCACTTCCACACGGAGCGAGCACCTCTGGGAGACACCAGCAGGCGCGATAATGTGGCGGCGCGCAGTCGGTTCAGCCAGTCCGAAATGTTGCCTCGCCTCCGGCGCTTCCCTTCTTTGTCGTTGTCATCGTCGTCATCGTCAGCGCTTCGGTGGTGAGAGGAGACCACGGGCAGGAGCATTTTACTGCTACCGTTGCTGCCCCCGGTCAGGCGCACCTCCAACAGCTCCTCGAGCTCCTCGCGGGGATCCACGTCGGACGTGCGGGAGCCACCGCTGCCTACTCGCTCACGCATCTTGAAGCTGAGCAGCTCAGGATGAGCTCCGATTTCCTAATGCAGCCATACGTTACGTCCAAGCTTATTATCAAGCATATGATTCGTCAAAGCAGAGTCCAATCCTTTCGTTTCAACCAATCATCAATTGAATTGGTTTAGCTTATAAAAATGCGCCATTTCAGCCAGTCATAACAAGCGAGCGCTAAATTAATAACGCCAAATCCTTTTGCCCTTGAATGCCGCTCCAGACGCTTACACTTGAGCTGGCGGCGCAGATTGCGGCCGACTACCCGGCGCTCCAGAGCCTCAATCTGTCCAGTAATGCGCTGCGCGATGTACACCACCTGCAATTGCTGCCGAGCTCCTTAACGCAGCTTGACCTAGGTGGCAACCGCCTCTCGGCGTTGCCAGAGGAGCTGGGGACGTGGCTGCCAAATTTGCGTCTGTTGCGACTGAGAGCTAATGCGCTGGAGTCGCTACGACCGGTTATCAGCTGTAAACTCCTACATACGCTAGACATCGGCGCTAATCGTGTGGCATTTGTGAGCGAACTGCGCTTCTTGCAGCCTTTGGCGCAGCTCCGCCACCTCTCGCTAGATGGGAACCCGCTGTCCGATTCGCCTACGTACCGTCGTGAGGTGCTGGCTATGCTGCCGCAGCTACAGACCCTAGACGGACAGGATATAACAGCTGCTGAGAGGCTGTACGCCAAGCTTCAGCTTAAGACACAGCTTGGCGGTGGAGGTGCAGTACGAGCGTCATCTCCAAAAA
This sequence comes from Phytophthora infestans T30-4, assembly GCF_000142945.1. Taxonomy (NCBI): domain Eukaryota; phylum Oomycota; class Peronosporomycetes; order Peronosporales; family Peronosporaceae; genus Phytophthora; species Phytophthora infestans. Next base: position 91,819 of record NW_003303665.1, on the reverse strand, counting down.
ATCCGACGCCGTCACCACTGCCTTCACCGACTAGATTACTGACACCAGATAGTCTTCAGACGCAGAGAAGAGCTGACCATGATAATGCGATGTCACCAGTGACTACGACGTGGAGAGTGGATGTAAATGGAGACATTCGAGACTCGAGGAAATGGGAAGAGGAGGAAAAGGAGACTGGCAGGATTCACAGGGTGGAGTTGCACGTTCTAGACGATGTGAGAAAGCAGCCATCACCATTTGTGCTAGCAGCGAAGGAGGCTCCATCGCCAGTAATGCCTACTAGGTTCTCAACGCACAAGAGACCGGAAGAATTTCGTCACGCTAAGGGGCCGGATCGTCGAGACTTCAACAAAACGCGGACGAAGTACGCAGATTTACAAGATGTTGATTACAGCCAGTACCAGGGTGTCAACGGCACAGGTAAAGATCACAGTGTCGGTGCGTCGGATGCAGAGACAAGGGAGATGCTGTTGAACAGCCGCGTGGAGGCCCTCGAGACCATACTATCAGTGCAGGACCGAACAATGAGGCACACGCTAGCTCGGTTTGGCGAGTGCAACCCAGGATCCCGAATGAGCGTAGCCGGTAGAAATGGCTCTGTTGCGATGCCCACAGCTGAAGCTGCTGCAGCTGTATACACTCGGTTACTCGCAGCTTGGCGTGAGAAGTGCGTCGCTCTCATGGTTCAAGCACAATCAAGTAAACTAGTAAACGAGGCTCAATTTCATGAATACCGACGACAAGAAACCGAGACCAGCGAAGAGCTTAGGCGCTGCGAAGACAAAGTCGAGATGTGGCAGCAGCGAGCGGCAGATTTTGAAGCTCAGCGTGATCTGGAGGTGGTGGCTACACGACAAGCCGAAGCTCAGCGAGCGCAGGCTAATGCTAAGGCAGTGCAGGCAGTACGAGGAATGGCTTTGGAGCGCGAAAAACTGCAAAAACTGGCTGAGACTGTGGTTCTATTCACTGGAGGTCTAGTACGTGATAAAGTGGAGCAGCTGCACAGCGGATCTGCGAGGCTACAAGCGTTCGAGCGACGACTATTATACGTCAAGGAACGAATTGGATTGGCATCGACGCTGGTGACTCATCGAGAGACCCGACTGCGGAACAGTGAGGCTGCACTGGAGGCAGAACGACGAGTATGGGCACATCGACTGGAGCAGATGCGCAACCTGAGACTACAGAACCAAGAGACGAAAAACGAGAACGGTGGTGATATTGCCAACGTAGCGGTGCGTCCACCGGCAGACGGGAAAATTTTGAGACCAGCAACAGAGACAGCACTACGCGCTTTGTTCCACCGTCTTGACGCTTATGGCGCTGGCCTAGTTCGGTCACAAGAGCTGGTTCAAGCTTTACGGCGAGGAGATCCAGGTGTGCTTCGAGCTGTCGGAGGTCCCAAGAAGCTGTCGAAGCTCGTATCTCATGTCGAGGCAGCCATCCGCAGGCTATCCCATGGAGGTGGTACGCTCGCATGGGGTGAGTTTCTGCTATTCTTCATTCCAGAAAGTTCTGTCTCCATAGCATCACTGTTGGAGGACAACGAGGGCGGGGGCGAGTCTGAACTTGCCGAGTCAACTAGAGCATGCTCTCTGTGCACTGCAGTTAAAAGCAGCGAGTTGCCGAGCTGGCCGTTCACTTCGCCAGTTGCCCAGCCAACAGATCAAATAGAAGCAAAGTTGCTGAAGAAACGCAAAGACCGCAAGGCGCTAGAGACTCTGAGTCACGCAGAACTTGTTCAGCAGAATACGGTGCTACTAGCAGATCGTGAACGACTTCGGGGTTTACTTGCACGAGATGCCCACGACTTGCGAGATCGAGTGCGCAGTGTTCGTCGAGAATGGGAAGCCAAGACCAGAGAACTGGTCCGCCAAAAAGAAAAGCTTCAACAAGAGCTAAACGATCAAGCTGAGGCTCTGCAGAACACCCAGAAGCAGCACGAAGTAGCTGAGCTAGCGCGTGATGAGACCCTACTGGAGATCCGGAGACTGCGAGAGCAGCTTACAACGCAGGAGCAAGAGTTTGAGCTGCAGAAGAAGAAGCTGGAGGCTGAAAATGCTGAACGGCTGCAACATGAACAGGATATCTGGCAGACTGAGACCCAAGACGCTCGTTTGGCGCACTCGCTGCTTCAGTCTGACCACAGCAAGCAGCAAGTTCGCATTCGACAGCTAGAAAGGGACTTGGCACGACAAAAAGAAGCTCTACTTGCCCACGAGACGGAGCGTGTTGCCAGCCTCGAGGAAAAAGTGCGTCGACGTGACGCAGAGCTGGCTCGGCAGAGAAGAGAACGCAACACCATTCTGAGCTCCTTACGCGAACAGGAGCAAAAACTGGCAACGGCAACTAAGCCTACGCCTACTGAGTCCATCGCAACTCAGACAGAGATACCAGCTTCGAAGCAGAGGACAGTGGCGTCTCAAACGAAGCCAATTAAACCAAAAGATGAAGCTCTCGGCGGTCGAATGAGTATCAACGAAATCTCGACGTTAAATGGCGATAGAAATGCAGATAAGAAGGCTCTTCTTGCTGCCACTACAGCAACCCATCTGACCCCCGAAGATGTGAATCTACGGCTGCAAAAGTTGCAGTCTCTGACCGACAGCTTGCTAGCGGACTAGAAGAACTGCTTGAGCAGGAACTTACTGTAACACTACTACAAAGTTGTGAATTAATGAATACTACAGTACTTCGTATAAGATAGAGCCTTGTCCTCCTAGACGACGTAGTTCTTTCCTGCGACCATCTTGGTCTTTGGGTCTTTCTTTGGTCGTCGCAAAGACGACGGCGGAGCTAACACGCTGGCCTTGCCCTGTTGGCTCTTGGCCCACGAGTAAAACATGACGCCGCTCACGACAATAAGCGTGGCGACACCGCGTTTGGTGTCGAAGCACTGCGACTCCTGCTGACTGCAATACAGCATCGAGCTGATCACGAAGACGCACACGGCGCGTAAGCTCTGCATGATGCCCGTAGTAACAGCACCGCTGGAGCCCAGCATCACAAAGTACGTGAGTCCGTGAGCCAACTGAGACAGAGTATACGCCACTAGAGCAGACACAATGTACGTCGTATTGCCGTTGGCTTCAGCTATAGGCCTCGTCACGAGTGCGTCCCATTCGGGTAGCACGAAGACACTCTGGTAAATGGCGATGATAGCGACGCAAGCTGCGCCAATCTTCAGACACAATTCCTTCGGATGCGGCCGCTCAGCCAGATTGAGAGTGTACTCTCCCGTCACGTAGTTACCGCCGTAAAATGCCGCTCCAATCAGCGTATTAAAGCAGCCCATGAGCACGATGGTGTTATCACGTCCGCTCCCTGACTCTCCCAAAGCGCTAAACGCCAGTCCGAACGTCACTAGAGCGATACCAAACCATTCTTCCTTCGACACGAGTTTCTTAAGGATAAAGCGGGACATGAGCGCCGACCAGCAGATGACGCTCGAGTACACGACCTGGTACAGTCCGCTGCCGGCCATGGACAAGCCCACGTTGGAGAAGATACAACCTGCAAAGTCCAGTACTACAGATACGATGATGCAGAGCTGTACAGTGGATAACGAGAAGGAAACGGACGACGGCGTCACGCGAAAGCCCAGCGCTGGTTTCGTCTCGTCGTCACTACCAACGTCTTCGTCCTCTTCTATCTGGTTGTCGTCTTCGGCTACAGCGGCACGTCGAGTCAGCTCCATGTCGACAATTTCCAGGTCAACTGAGCGACGCTTGGTGGGCGTCAATGTGTCGGTCTGTGAGGGTGTGAGCTCTGGCTGCTCCACGTCATCCTCTGGGGACATTCTGGCTGGCGTCTGCTGCTCCCTTGGACTTGTCGGCTCCTCCAGTTTCTCCTCCTGCGTGTCGTTTCTCTTCCCCACCGTCTTTTGAGCGGCAGCAGCGCCCACAGCGGGTAGGAGCCCCACCAGCATCATACCCAGATAGTTGCAGAGAGGTAGCAGCATGGCCTTCTGGTCGCCTGCGCCCTGGTAGAACACAAACTGCGCCATGCACGTGGAGAACACGCCTGTGAACAAGAACACGCCCTGAACTAGCAGCTTTATCAGCGCTGCACGGCGCTCCGTGGCCATGGTTGACGACGCCTTGGACACCTTGGGCACCATGCCGAGAAGCAACTGGAGATTTTCAGAAATGTGACGTGTCCAGCACGACGTAGCGATGATTGGGCGAAAAGAAGTGAAGAATTTGTGGGAGTGGACGAAAATACTGTACAGGTCGCGACTGAACGATGAAGTCAGAGCATTTCGACCAGAACGGGGTACGTAGCCCTAAGTGTACCCTGGATACATGAAGTGTGACACTTCACACTTCAGGAGTAAGACACGTCATACTCCGGGATATTTGGTACAAGGTACCAAGGTCGTTCAAAGCCAACCATTGGTTAAATGACATTGCATTTCTATAGGTAACTAGTAGTTTGTATTAAACCCAAACTTAACCTATCTATAAATATACTCAGCTTACAATCTACCTTATTTAGGTCACTTCGCTCTGTGGTGTTGGAATTCCCACGTGAACTCTAGCTACAAACGTAGTTAGGACGTTCCCACAACAATACGTCTACTAGGATAGTAAACAATCGTTCGGGCGGACCTGAAGACCCCAGTTCTGCCCTTGCACCGGGACAAACTGGACCTTGTAAACTACTTATATAGGCCAACCAGTAAAAATAAGAACACGCTACTAGCACGAGCAAAACTAGCAGGTGTTTTGAATCCTCGTGGTCCCAACAGCGGAAGGGTACCAGGCACGGATAAGCCTTTTACGAGATCACCGAGTGTTCAACTGTGGTGTAGGGATTTCCAGATTCGACCATACGCCGACCTACTTTAGGTCAAGAATCGGCTCGGTCTGATAACCCAGAGCTTAGGAGCCAAGGATCACGGTAAGTACTCGGCGATCTGTCCGGATATGCTATCCGGACAGCCGCTGAGCTCAACGGTCGCCGGAACTCAGCTGAAGGGTCGGTAGAGATCCGAAACGACTACATTTCATTAGATATTTGTATGAGAAGCATAGGATTAATGTGGTGTAGTGATTTCTCCGTGGTTGCGGATTATCACCCGTCGACAAAGACGTGACACCGCCCAAATTGTTCAAGCGACGAACCCTCGGTCGAGTGGTGTACGGAGACGCCAAGGTGCAAGGGACTCGACGGCGTCACCTCCGAGTTTTCAACAAATATCGGATACGGCCCTATGTCACTGAATCCAGGCTGTCCTTATTATTAATAATGGACTGGCCGGATTCGCATTCAGCGGACCATCTACGGTACGAACCCTCAGTGGCGGTTGGGATGAGTTCGCGGAATACTCAGCGACCTTTGGAAGACACGTTACCCGTCTGGGACAGGGCGCGGACCGTTAAAGATGCTCATGCGACAGTGCAGACGACGCTTGGCATGCAAGAAGATCCATAACGGATCATTGTTCACTTGATATTTGTATACTTGATTAGGACTTCTTATTAGGAATAGACCCGAAAGAATAAGCTTAAATACAGAACAGAATTTCCACTCAAGCACACAGAGCGACGTCCGGCTTCAAGGTAAGCGTCAGGTCAAGCTTGTTTGAGTGTGTTATGCCTGTCGGTGAACTCGAAGCTCTGTAGCGAGGGTTCATCCGGCAAGGCCAAGAGACTTTGTGTATTGGCCGATTATTATCGGGAGGTTTTACGTGACGGCTTATTGTTGCCTATTTGCACGACTGGGAGTGCTTTCATTGCCTCCCCTTTATTTCTTCCAGCCGAGTGTTGAACACTCGGTGATCTCGTAAAAGGCTTACCCGTGCCTGGTACCCTTCCGCTGTTGGGACCACGAGGATTCAAAACACCTGCTAGCTTTGCTCGTGCTAGTAGCGTGTTCTTATTTTACTGGCTGGCCTATATAAGTAGTTTACAAGGTCCAGTTTGTCCCGGTGCAAGGGCAGAACTGGGGTCTTCAGGTCCGCCCGAACGATCGTTTACTATCCTAGTAGACGTATTGTTGTGGGAACATCCTAACTACATTTGTAGCTAGAGTTCACGTGGGAATTCCAACTGCCGCGACCCGGGAACAGATTGTGACCATTGTGAACTGTTTGTATGGCCTTCCAGTTTACGAGCTACCAAGAGAAGAAGAACAAGAAAAAGACAAGAAACATGGCGAAAGAACAACCGACGGTACCAGTTACGCCTGCCAAGTCTGGCGGGGCTCGCAACGAGAGTTCAAGCCCGGCTGCGCGCTTTGCAGCCGCCACCGAGCTTTCAGTGAGCTTCGACGACGAAGCGGACATCGGTCCTGACGCCCACGATTATGAAGATTACGAAGATAAGACGCCGGCTCCAGAGCCAGGCGCAGCGACGCCAGAGACGGCCACGCTATCATCGGGGCTGAGCGGGGCGACCAAGTCCCTTTCGAGGAACCTCGCCGACGAGCTCGATGATGTTGCGGGACCGGAACCGGCCTATGATGATTATGACGATGGGACCGAGGGTTTTAAACCTTCGGTGGCGAGTGCAAAGCATTCAGCACTGCTGAAGGCACCTCGCCCACCTATCAACGGTGATACACCAGCCGCCAAGCGCGTTTTCGACCGCGTACAAGCGCTGATGCAGAATGATGAGTGGATGCAGCTGTTCAAGCCCATCCCCCAGAAAAAAGCCGACTGGCCTGCGCTTGCGCAGGAACTTCAATACCCAGTCAACTCGGTTTCGACTAGTCAAGTTGCCGAGGATTCAGTTTCGCTACTGTTGTCGCTGGGGTTCGAGAACGAGACGTACCCATCGACGATGTCGCTCCAGGATTGGAGTCCACATGAAGCCGGAGCTGCTCTCCAGAAATGGAAGAAGAAGCTTCGGAAGGCGTTTGGCGCTGTTGGCATCAATGCCAGAAAGCAGCCTGTGAGTCGACCGATGATTCAAGATGAAGATCCGTCTAAGATTCCACTGCCGCCGACGCCCCAACGACTCGTTCGTACTCCTCCGACCAAGCGTGGAGCTGAGCGTGGTGCCTTTGGCACTACCGAAGCTTCACCGTACTTTCAAGACTCGCACATGGTTACGCCACGTTCGGAGAGCCGTATGCAACGTGTTTACGCAAGTAACGAGGGTTCGTTCGGTCGCCGAGGCGGTGCGCGAGCTTCCAAAGGTGGTGCCGGACGTCGTCAAGTCGACAGCGATGGTTCGTCCAGTGATGATGACATTTTGGTGCGTACATTCGACGAGGAAGATCCTCAACTCGAGTTGATGCGTCAGATGAATGAGCTAGCGACGCTGAACGACGTAGACCCGACACCGAGGATTGAAATGGCTTCGCACCGACCGCTGGATCGCATCACGCCGTTCTCAGGCTCTCGCAACAAGAGCGAGAACTGTATGCAGTGGCTCCGTGGGTTCGTCTATGAAAGGACTGGAACCCACACAGATGCCGATAAATGGTGCATCCCATTTGAGCTAAGTCTCCGGGACGGAGCCATTCATTGGTTCCGTCAACTTCCGAAGAAGACGAAGCGCAAGTGGAAGCTGTTGAGCGATGCGTTCATCCGCTACTACTGCTCGCAGTTCACGCAGACGGCACTGTCGCGTTACTACTCCGCCAAGCGGGAACGTAATGAACATCTGTGCGACTACATAAACAGGCTGAATGGCTACGCTCGGACCGCCCGTCTACACTTTGAAAAGAGTGGTCGCGACGCGAAAGAACAGGTACAGCAATTCCTGGCAACATGCGACGATGACAAGCTAGCGGAGAGTCTCTACCACGCTCGAGTCGCCGACATACACGAGCTCGAAGAGATCATCGAAGATGTTCTCAAGGGCAAGGAGAGGATGGCCAAGCGTGACAGTGAGTACTGATACTCCAAGCGTCGTGATACGCGACGCGACGATGGATTCGCCCGCAACAACCGGCGTGATGACCGTCGCCGCGATGACAACCGCATCAAACCAAGAGTGACACTCATTGAAGCCACGGTGGACGACCTACTAGCTGAATTAGAAGGTCGTGAAGCTGCTCAGGGAGGCACCGAGTATTCAAACGAAGATCCGAACGCTTACGACGATGTCCAAGATGAGTACAACGACTTTCAGCCTGATAATACGGACGGTGATTTCTCATTGGACGAAAACGACCGATACCTCGCCGCGGCTAACGAAAATGAGCGTCGTGCAGCTGCTGAAGGCACCTACGCACGTTCAGACAACCGTCAACCACGTGGAAACATGCCTGATCGCGATAATGGCTTCAATCAAGATCGCCGAGGTGGTGACCGTGGGTTCAATCAGGACCAACGCGGTCGACGTGACTTCAACCGCGACAACCGACGTCCACAGTACGGACCATGCGCGGTGTGCGGTGGCATGAGTCACTCCGCCCTCTACTGTAACAAGCGATGCAAGTTCTGCAAACAACTCCACGATGCTGGACAATGCGAACTTTTCCGCAACTTCCAAGACCTTGCCAAATTTGTGCGCACCAAAGGCACGAAGGAGGAACTCCCGCCAGAGCTCAAGGCCGTCGTTCAAGAACGTCATTTAAACTAGGCAGCCCGCCAACTACAACTGGGTTGGTCCCTATCGGGCTGCCACAGTTAACCGAGCCTTCAATGGAAGCAGAATGTATCTTTGCTTTCATGGGGCAGAGTGAATGGCCTGATAATTACGTAACAAGTGTGAACGCGACGGAAAATGAAAAGGAGAGGAGTAGAATCCTCGGTGGAGGTGTTGGAGAGAGAGTGGAGTGTGCTGATGCTGATGAGGGCACCAGCGAGGGTTCGCTCGGCTTGGTTTCGAGTGCAGCGCGAGACGAGCCCAAGTATCACTCCAAGATGATGAAGTTGAACCCTGGCGAGAGACAGGGGTGGTGGTCGGCCAAGAAATTCGACCGACGGATCAGAATGAGAGCTCTGGTGCAAGGCGCAGTGAACGACCAGCGAACGAGGATTCTCCTCGACACAGGAGCGAACGTTAGTGTGATCACTGACGCCTTTGCCAAGTAGTTGCGACTCCGAGATGTACCTGATCACGGACGCCGCATTGACATTCAGGGAATCAACGAAGGCAAGGTGTCTACGACGCGACGAGCGTGCGTCAAGATTACGCTCGGATGGGAGATGGTGTACGAGTTTGAGATGTGGGTAATGGCGCATAGTGCAGGCGTCGACGTGGTACTCGGGACCGACTTTATGATCCCAGCTGGGATCCGGTTGGACCTGTTCCACGGCGCGGCGCAATTACCGCACGAAGTCCAAATCCCGCTGATAAAGACCAAGAACATGATCGACAGCGAAGAATACGGCTCCCATGTTAACGCCGGGCCACCCGAGCGGTTGGACATTCAAGCGCACGAGTGGCGAGAATATCGACTAGCGAAGCGTCAAGTCGGGCTGGAAGAGCACGTACTGTGGGTTCGTCGAACGAACAAGTTAATCCCGTCAGTGACGAGGTTTCGACGTGGACGGCCTCAGAGCATTCGATTGACCAACGTGTCTGATCGAACTGTGTACCTACCAGCACACGACTCGATCGCTATGTGGATTCCAGATGGGGATTTGCCACGCGGTGACGGCTATGTGCGTCTGGAGTCCAAGAAGTACCAAGACTGGCAAGTGTTGGCCTACGAAGGTTGTAGAGACCGCGGGCTCTTTCAGCGTGAATGCGAAATCTACGAACAGTGGCTGGCAACTCAGCCTTCAGCAGTTGATCGACCATACTACCCAGAACCCGGTGGGGTGCTAGCACGACCTCTAGAAGACTCGCTAGTGGATTCAAGTGATCGTCTGACATGTGCAGAGCGCTGGGCACTGATCCTGGAAGAGCGTGAACGAGTGGAAGCCTGTCTGGCGTCTGGGGTGACAGCCGGGGATTTGGCCGACGGTCAGCCTTCCGCAGAACCTTTGGACACTTACACGACAACCCATGGCGGAGGCAATAACGCGAACGAAGCCTCGGTAGTGCGTACACACGAACTACTGAGGCCGGTAAACGTGGTACATACGCCAACGAGTGTTAGTGTCCAGTCAGGGGTGACCACGGAAGCGAGAAGCAACGGCACTGGATTGAATGGAGTCACCCGTTTTGACGAAGCTGTCCCGGCCTTGTGTGTCACCAAATCTGCGAACGGGCCATCGGTGGTTGATCCAGAGGATACAGGCATCGCGCAGAAGGTGTTGAGTACGGCACCGAGTATTCATTGCAAGATTGGTGCGAATTCCGAAATGTCAAGACAGCGGCAGAACGAGGTACGGAACAAAAGTCAACAACCCAATATGTCGACGGCCCACGCATTCAATATTGCGAACGACGACTCGGCAGATGGCCCAGAGATGGGAAACCAGGATGGGAAGGAGATGGACCCAGTACCGACTGTGGAAATCAAAGCGGATGCCGATGTTGAGTCAAGGGAAGAATCCGTAGCGGCGTTGGACGGAACATACATCTCGGTTGCTCGAGTGTTAACAACCGAGGGAAATGAAGCAACGGAGGATACGAGAAATGATTTCTACGAACACCCAGCTAACAACATTGGCTTGGACGACTACGCGAAGGAGCTGGCATTCCTGCCGGACCTGACCGAAGAGATCAACACGACAATTGACTACACTGCGCCTAATGTTGCTGATCCTGAGCTGTCGACTGAACGCCGAGAACGTCTAGTCGCGACGCTAAAGAACCACGAGCACATCCTGATTGCTAGTGGTAACGCACTGCCGCCGCCAGCCTACGGAGCGGTATGCGATATCGACACACAGGGGCACGCCCCAATTAAACAGCGTGCCCGGCGCGTGCCGCTGCGATTTCTCGGCAGGCTGTACGAGCTGCTGCGCGCTTTATTGCGTGCAGGACTGATCGTCTTTTCAGACAGTCCATGGGCATCGCCGATCGTGATTGTGATGAAAAAGAACGGGCTGGACATCCGGCTCTGCATTGATTACAAGATGGTGAATGCTATCACCGCGATCATGGAATATGCAATGCTGCTAGTCGACGACCTGTTAACAGATCTCGAGCGCTACCTATGGTTCTGCTCGCTGGATGCAGCAAGCGGCTTCTGGGCGGTCATGATGACCTTGCGAGCGCGTAAAGTATCGGCGTTCGTCTGCGCACTCGGACATTTTGAGTGGTTACGCATGCCCGTTGGGTTAAAGAACGCGCCGATGATCTACCAGCGTATGATTGACAACGCACTCTGGGGGTTCGTTCAACCTAAAGGAGGTAGGTTTGAAAACTCGGAGAGGATGCGTTTAGCTGAAGAACAGGCCAAGGAACGTCGTGGGCCAAGCGCCGAGAATTCGTTTCAAACGAAGTTCGCGGCAGACCGCGAAGCACCGGTAGAGACCGACCCTGTACTACAACTCGTCAACAGCCCCGTCGCTGACATGTTTACGAACGGGGAGCCAGACGAATCATCGCTGGTACCTGTATTTGGTCGACGGTCGTTTGTGGATGACATTTGCTTCGGTGGCGAGGATTTCGACAGCTGCCTAGCGACGCTGGACCGATTGCTAGCAAGATTCGCACAGTGTCGGATCAGCATTAGTTTCACCAAGAGCATCTTTTGCCAACCCAAGGTGGACTTTCTGTCGCATAAACTTTCGCCAGAAGGTATCAGAGCTGACCCCAAGAAGCTTGCGGCCATCACCGAGCTTTCGTTTCCAACGAGCAAGAAGGGCATGCAGTCGTTTCTTGGAGCGGTTAATTACTACAGCCGCTTCATTCAAGACTTCGCGGTCTACGGTGCGGCTCTGTACCAGCTCAAGGATGAAGACTTTGTCGTTGAAGGTGGCCTTTCTGTGGCACGTCATTCCTTCGAAAAATTGAAGACGAGTGTTTCACATTCACCCATCCTCAGGCACTTCGATCGGTCGAAAGAAGTTCACGTCATGCTCTTTGCGAATGAATGGGCGTTGAGCACTACGCTAATGCAAGAACATGAAGGCAAGTTACACCCCGTACGGTTCCTCGGTCGGGTGCTTAAGGAAGCCGAGATGAACTACCATCCAGCTGAGAAGGAAGTTTTGGCGTTACTTCTGCTGTTGGAGATCTGTTACGTCCAGCAGGCAGGAAAGACGCTACATGTCTATACACGATTCTCGACGTTAGAGTGGGTGCATAAGTCGAAGTCTCTCTTCGGACGCGCGGTCCAGTTCGCAGTGCTGCTATCGCAGTGGCACCTTAAGGTGCAGCGCGTGAAGGAGAAGGATGTCGCCTTTGCGCAGCTACTGCAGTCAAGCATCACGAGCTTCGTTGACCTGGAAGACTCGCTCGCGCCGGTGGCGCCTCCAAACAAGGGTTCCCCGACTATTCGAATGGACCCCGCCTTGCTGTACGCCAGGCTTTCCCGTAATTACAGCGGATTCGTCATGTCTTTTGACGGATTAGCAAAGACAGAGAAGTACGGTGGCTACGGGAGTTGTTCATGGGTGCTGTGGAGCCTTCCTGAGTGGAAGGTAGTGATTGCTGCAAACGGTTACCTCTCGGCTACCACGGTGAATGAGGCAGAGTATAAAGGTATGATCAACGGTGTCAAGGCTGCTATTGCGCACGGTGCCGAGGATTTAGTCATCGTTGGTGACTCAAGGCTCGCGATTCAACAATCACTAGGGGTGATCGCATGCAGGAAGGAAACTTTGCTAGCGCTGCTGAATACTCACAAGGAGCTCACGGCCAAGCTTCGATCAGTTAAATATCTTCACGTTGTACGAGAATACAACGCGGCCGCGGATTCGTTAGCCACTGAAGCGCTGGAATCGAAGGTCAGTCGAGTAATCTTGGCTGAAACTCGCAAGGCGCGATTGTTATCGCTGAACCGCATCCAGGAATGATCTACGAGCCGGATGAAGACTCGGTAGATGTTTCGTCACGAGGAGCAGAGCGTCAAGTACATGTACTGTCAGGCAGCGAGTCTTCAAAGTGGAAAACTTTCGAAAATTTCGTGGTTGATTACAGCTTACCAAAGTGCGATTATGGTAATATAGCAGTGATGACTCGGCGACAGACGAAAGCTAAGAAACGAGTCAGGTTTGCAGATGAACACTCGGAGGATGTCTCAAAAGCTCAAGAACAGATTGAAGAACGACGAGAGACGTCCACCGAAGATTCATTCGGCGAAGATTTGCCAGACCATCCTCACAAGACTGTACCAGCGGCATTTCCCGATGCGGAAGATGTTGACCCGGTAGCAATACAGCGTGAGCTACGCAGACGGATAATGGTGGCACAAGATGAGGAGCAGAAGTGGTTTAACATCAAGAAGGTGCTTCAGGGCCAAGCACAAGAGCTGAGTTACAAAGAAGCTCGAGATGCCTGGAAGTATGCTGACCGGTTCGTATCGTCTGAAGACGGCGTGCTTCACTATCTTGGATTGAATCGTCGGTACGACCACGGTTGGCAAGAGGAGACCAAGCTGCGGCTTGTGGTACCAACAAGATGATTCAAGAGGTCTTGCAGAATTGTCACGACTCGCTGGAAGGAGGACATCAAGGTGTGGTGAGAACGTTCCAACGCGTTAAGTCCGATTATTATTGGATCGGCTTGTACGCTGACGTGGAGAAGCATGTGAAGTCATGTCCAGATTGCAGCTCGAGTAAAAGCCGTCCACAGCTTCGTGGATACTCACCTGGTAACGTGCTAGCCGAACGACCTTTCCAGATCGTCTCGATGGATTTTGTGATCCCACTACCGAAATCTCGTAGGGGCAACACGGCGTTGCTCCTATTTCAGTGCTCGTTCACGGGATTCGTTATTGCCAAGGCTATGTCAGATACGACTGCACTGAGTGTTGCCCAAGTGTTCGAAGAATGTGTGTACCGACGGTTCGGAGCCCCATCATTAATAAGGCATGACCGCGACCCACGCTTCATGAGCGAGGTTTTCCAAGCATTCGCAGAGATGATGCAGTCAAGATCAAGAGCGACTTTGAGCTATCGGCCACAGGCTAATGGACAGCAGGAACGCTCGGTGAAGTCGGTGATGGGATCCGTACGGGTGTACGCGGAAGACCCTCTACAGCAAGATTGGGACGAAATCGCGGAGAAGCTGGTATTTGCTATTAATACTTCTCAAGACACTACGAGGAAGGAGACGCCGTTCTACCTCGTTCACGGTTGGGATGCTCAGTCGACGCTGCGGGCAATGTCGTCATCACTCAAACAAGGGCTCGGCAAGCAGTCTGACGCACTAGCGTGGCGGCGTGAGATCAATCGACAACATGAGGTCGCCCTCACTATGGCCAAAGATTATCAGGCTGTAGAAAAGGAGCGACGAGCAAAAAAGCATAATGATGCTCTGAGTCGACTGGAAAAAGCCGCTGTACCTCAACCAAGTGGAAACGAACACTCGGCAAACCCTCTAGAAGCTTCAGAAGAGATGGAAGATCCTGCAAGAGCCCCACCGAGATCTCTTTTCGAGATTGGGAGCCGGGCGTGGTTGTACATGGAACGCGTCAAACCGGGCTTGACGAAGAAATTAGCTCACCGATGGCATGGACCTTTTCGGATCAAGCGCAAGGTGGAAGAGTTTGCGTACGAGCTGGAACTGCCTGATCGAAGTGGGTATCGCTTTTACCCAGTAGTGCATGTGTCAAGACTCAAGGCTGTCAACGAATTAAACAGTCGACCGAACACTCGGTTGGTACTTGACGCGACTAATGAAGCAAGACTCGACTTCGATGAGGAACTACTGCCTGAGGACAGCTGGGAACCAGATCAAGTTGCCGGTGAATATGAAGTCGAGGCCATCCTCGACGACAGAACACCACTAACGACGAGCACGGAGCGTGCTGTACGCGAGTTCAAAGTCAAGTGGGTGGGCTATGAAGATACAACTTGGGAGCCATCATCAAACTTGTCATGTGGAGGTCTGCTGTACGACTATTTGCGAGCCAAGAAGAGCGAGAATCGGCTGCAGATAGCGCAAGTGGCGGACGAAGACTAGCGTGACTTGATCACGTATGAACTGTCCACAGGGCGATGCAGCCTGTGGTAACAGACGAAGAACGTTACTGCAACAACAAATTGTATATGCATTTGAAGAACAACATGAACATGATTACGCTGTGGAAGTGGATTAAGAATAAGAAAACATGAATGCCGACCGCGGAGCGATCACTGAAAACGAAGTCACGCGGGACACCTCAACAGTTAGCTGAGATGCTGGAGAACGTCGTAGAACGTGCAGCGAGGATTCAAATCGATTCCAAGTGTCTGGCCGCGGTGGCCAAGAGTGTCAACGAAGCCGAGTCACCACTCTCCTTCTCCTCTTCATCAAGAACCTGAGCCTCGGCAGCTGGAGCTGAAGCCGGACCCTGCGAATCCTCGGTACCAGCTTCAACAGGAGCAGCAGCCAGAGCAGGACGTGGAGTACCCGGTGGCGAGTCAAACAACGAACGCCAGGTCGAAATAAGCTCGTTTGAATCGAGAGACGGGTCAACGATCACGCTTCGGTACACATCCACGAAACGCGTACCACGAGGATTGAAGAACTCCGGATTACGCTGGCACGGGAAGTACGTGGTGTTGTACGGGTGCTGATGCGGCGCATTCATCCATCCAGTACGCCATGGCTGACGAGCGTCGAGAGCCGGAACTTCGGAAAGCCAGTCAGATGTCTGAGGTGCGAATGGCAAGTTTTCAATGGGGTACCACGGCTTAGACGGCTCCAAAAGCAACTCGGGACGAATGAATGACACTCCGGAAGCACTAGATGAAACAGAGTCACGACTCCACGCCATGTACTGCTCACGGTACTTGTTACGAAGACGATCGGCACGACGGTCGCGCTCACTGAAGAGCTTCTTAAACATAGCTCTCACTTCCTTCAAGCGTTCCTTGTCGTGGCCAACCATTTTAGCTTCTTCAGCGAGACCTCGTTCAATACCAGCTAACGGAAGCCAGTGGAGACGCTCCCACAACGCGAACCCGAGGTCACCTTGCTTACCGCCGTCACCCCGAAGGTTCGCCCAGATCATTTTGAGACGGGTCTCAATCGGGGCACGCTTGGAGATGGGGACGCTTGGTTTGAAGTCGACAGTGTCAAAGAGGCAAGCTTGAAGAGGATAAAGCTGCCGAAGTTGCTGGTACGGATGATCAGGATGCGAATAATCAAAGAACGCTTGGAGACCCTCCAACGTTGTACGCACGGTCACCTCACCAGCTGGTTCAGGAAGCGTTAAGCTCAGGAGTCGCTCGAACCACTTCTTGGCGCCTGCATCAGTAAACTCCATGTCCACATACGGAAGAACCCACGGTGGCAGGGTGGACGAAGCCGGCACCGAAGAGCGGGTACCAGATAACACTCGGTGAGGCAACGGCTCAACCGACGGTGCACCACCACGACGCGGCGCCGAAGTATAGGTTGCCGTAATCATGCGTCCAGGTCCAGCATCGAGAGTCCAAATAGACGGACGAGGAGACACTGGAAGAGGAAGAGAAGATGCTGGTGCCGGAGGACTTGCTGGTGGCGAAGGAGGCGGGCCGGCAACGATGATTGGGGAAGTCATCATCGGCGAAGGATTTGGCCGAGGTAGAGTCGGAGGACGAGCTGGGCCAAGATTACTCCAGTTCCTGTTTGAATCTTCAACATCTTCGTCATCGAGTATGCTTGAATGATCGGTGGGGGGCGGAACATCACCGCTACCACTGAAGGCATCAGGAGAGTCATCCACTGAATCTTCGGTGGATGACTCTTTTTCCTGTTTGAATCTTCAACATCTTCGTCATCGAGTATGCTTGAATGATCGGTGGGGGGCGGAACATCACCGCTACCACTGGGAGCATCAGGAGAGTCATCCACCGAAGATTCATTGTCATCCACGTCATCTCCATAGTCGTCATCAGCATTCCCATCGTCATCAATCTCCATCGAAAGGCCAGGCGAAGACACGCTTGGTACATCAGTCGTGGGAACAGTCGGAGCCGACTTCGAAGACGCGGAAGCTAGTGGAGCAGCCTCAACAGGGGCAGACCCTGCTGTAGAAACCACTCCCGAGACTTCAACTGCCTTGGATGTCGCGGCAGACGCCGGCGCAGACTTGCCTTGTGGGACAGTCTGGTTTGACTCTTCATCTTCG
The DNA here is from genome assembly GCF_000142945.1 of Phytophthora infestans T30-4. NCBI lineage: Eukaryota > Oomycota > Peronosporomycetes > Peronosporales > Peronosporaceae > Phytophthora > Phytophthora infestans. The sequence continues at coordinate 74,758 of NW_003303665.1, read as the reverse complement.
TCACTCGAGCCAAACATGAGCCGCATTTCCTCGGCCTCGCGCAGAGCCTCTTCAGCAGCACGTATGTCGGCTGGAGAAGGTGAAATCGTTGAAGCTGGTGGCTTGGCCACATCGTGTGGACCCTGAGGCGGGAGCGAAGAGAGACAGGAACATCGTCGTGATCCTCAGGGTTCACGTCCTTATCCGAAGGCTGTGTAGCAGTTTCTTGAATCGAAGGGACGCTGCCTGGATCAGCAGTCCCCATGTCCACGTCACTCTGGTCGCCGCTGAGGTCGATCACTGCGGGAGTCGAGGAAGACGCTGGTGTAGGAGGTGGCGACCATGAACTTGGAGAAGACGGTACAGACTTGGACCGAGTCTTCATATGACGTCGTGGTGACTTAGCAGGAGAATGAGGACGGGGTTTCTTGCGCTTCTTCTGGGCCGCCTTCTTCCACGCCTTCGGACCGAACAGCGATCTACGAGCCGACTTGGGAGTTGAAGTATCGGCAGGTGGCACATCACCGAGACCGGCAGCTGCCATCGAAGCACTGGCCTTGTCCGTTGGGATTGGAGCCTTGTCTTCGTCAGAGTCGTCCGGATCGTCGTCTGAATCCTCGTCACCTGGTCTAAGACGCTTATGGGATTTCCCATGGGCCACTTGGTGAGCTGCTTTGGCCAAAGCTGCCGGAAGGGCTTGAGGGTTGTCCGAAGACGCGGTGGCAGACTGAATACGCCGCAGAGCGACTTACGTCTCCTGATCCAAGTCCAGCGCATCCAGGTCCAGCTCACCCGCAGTCAGACCTATCACGAAGGATTGTGAACGAACGTTAGTTGCTGAAAACACGGTGGAAGGAGCAACATTAAGAGCGTACCTTCGACAGCCAGACGAAGTACCTCGGGATCCATCCCTGCCAGACTCACGTGTGCACGGAGGGTACGATTCGCTTGGAGGAGGCGAGTGTTACGGTCTTGCTGGTTCTCGAGGACCTTGAGCGTGTCGTTATCGACATACTTGCCCTGGGCAAGCTTTACCAGAAGGAGGTGGAGCTTCCGGGTCTGCTCAGTATTCGCGCCAATAGAAGACTTGTACACTTCGCGTTCGCGAGCCAGCTTCTTCTGCAACGTGCTGATAAAAACGTCCCGAGCTTGGACCTCGCAGTGCAGACGATTCAAGTCTTCTGCGTGTCGTTCCATAGTGGCTTGAACAGTGGCGAGCATGGCGTCGTTCTTGGCGTTCGACTCGCGGAGAATCTTGACGTGGTGGTGTAAGGCTTCAATCTCAGCGTTTGCAGCCTTGAGGAACGTCTCCACGCTCTCACGAGCCATGATGTGGGGTGCCACCGAACGCACGGCGGCAGCAGCCTCGGACTGAGCAAACCGCAACTGACGCTCTAAGTCGGCAACGCGTTGGGGTAATGCCGACAGCGCGTCAGGAACAGGTTGTATCGCAGCGAGGACCTCATCGAAACCAATAGCTGTCTCGAGACGACGCTGGGTGTGTATATCGCCGTGGAGAGGAGGCACAACGCTGATCTGCACTTGGTGACGAGCCATTGCAGTCAAGTACGGGATTATCGAGGTCATCATGTGATCGACCGATGCCTCCGTACTTTCAGCCAGCATGGCGCGCAGCGAATCTTCGGTGAGTGGTGGTGGACCACCAGCTGGGGCAGGAGGAGCAGCAGGAGCCATCTCCGCGGGTTCAGCGACGACGGGGAGTGCTGCAGGAGCTACCGCAAAGTGCAGCAGACTGAGGGGCGTTCGAACCTTCGGTCTTGCCCTCCTGAGAAACAAGTCGAGTAATGCGAGGTGATGAGCAAGGTACCGATGATTCAAGAGAAGGATGGGCTTACGTACCTCCAGCTGCTCACGCTCGCGACGTCTACGAGGATTGAGACGCTGAAACGCGTCGGACACGACTCGATTCAGACGCTTGGACATACGGTGGCGAGATGGTGAATTGAAGAATGAAGAAATGCCACAACGGGCACCAGTACCGTGGCTTCCATTGCGACAGGGGCAGTTGTGGTGTAGTGATTTCTCCGTGGTTGCGGATTATCACCCGTCGACAAAGACGTGACACCGCCCAAATTGTTCAAGCGACGAACCCTCGGTCGAGTGATGTACGGAGACGCCAAGGCGCAAGGGACTCGACGGCGTCACCTCCGAGTTTTCAACAAATATCGGATACGGCCCTATGTCACTGAATCCAGGCTGTCCTTATTATTAATAATGGACTGGCCGGATTCGCATTCAGCGGACCATCTACGGTACGAACCCTCAGTGGCGGTTGGGATGAGTTCGCGGAATACTCAGCGACCTTTGGAAGACACGTTACCCGTCTGGGACAGGGCGCGGACCGTTAAAGATGCTCATGCGACAGTGCAGACGACGCTTGGCATGCAAGAAGATCCATAACGGATCATTGTTCACTTGATATTTGTATACTTGATTAGGACTTCTTATTAGGAATAGACCCGAAAGAATAAGCTTAAATACAGAACAGAATTTCCACTCAAGCACACAGAGCGACGTCCGGCTTCAAGGTAAGCGTCAGGTCAAGCTTGTTTGAGTGTGTTATGCCTGTCGGTGAACTCGAAGCTCTGTAGCGAGGGTTCATCCGGCAAGGCCAAGAGACTTTGTGTATTGGCCGATTATTATCGGGAGGTTTTACGTGACGGCTTATTGTTGCCTATTTGCACGACTGGGAGTGCTTTCATTGCCTCCCCTTTATTTCTTCCAGCCGAGTGTTGAACACTCGGTGATCTCGTAAAAGGCTTACCCGTGCCTGGTACCCTTCCGCTGTTGGGACCACGAGGATTCAAAACACCTGCTAGCTTTGCTCGTGCTAGTAGCGTGTTCTTATTTTACTGGTTGGCCTATATAAGTAGTTTACAAGGTCCAGTTTGTCCCGGTGCAAGGGCAGAACTGGGGTCTTCAGGTCCGCCCGAACGATCGTTTACTATCCTAGTAGACGTATTGTTGTGGGAACATCCTAACTACATTTGTAGCTAGAGTTCACGTGGGAATTCCAACACCACATTAAATAGGGGGAGCCGAAAGGGCTCCCAGAAGATAACAGAGCAGAATTTTCCTAGTCCAAGACACGTGTACACTTTTCCGGTAAGTCCCTGCATAGGGCTGGATTATGCCTGCCGTCAATACTCGAGAGGCATAGCTTGTAGGGTATTGACTGGTAGCGCCAAGAGATTAGGTCGGTCCGGGTAGGACAAAGTCTCGCTACGCGCGAAAGAAAGTCCCGCATACTCAGCGGGCCGGTACGTCGGATAGCCCGGGTGCCGTAACACTTCTAGCTGAGCTGCCTCTGCGCTCGGTGACCTGTAAAAGCGCTCGCGCGCCGTCGTCCATCCTTTGGTGGGGGGCACAGGGTTGTGAACGAGCTCAGCCGAACCAAACTCGGCGGAGCCTCGGAAGTGATCTGACTTGGTTAGTCGGAACCGAGTGGAAGCGAGCCACTCGTCTGTCCCGGAAGGGCCGGACCGCGAGGGGACCACCCTCTGCGCAGGCCATACAACCGCCGACTTAACTCGGCGATTCGTTGTGGTTTGTGTAAGGAATCCACATCTGACGATATTTGTGTGTTCGACTACACCACAACTGGTGCCGCGACCCGGGAACGGGAGTGTGTGCTTGTTTTTATAGGTGCCAGCTAACCAAGTTAAGAGGAAGAGAAGAGAAAGAGAAGAGTGAAGATGGTCAAGGGATCAGCAACTCCGAGCGACGGAAGCCCAGCGACGGCTGGAGGATCGCCTCTCGCGGGGTCGGACCCGGCGGATCAACGACTCATCGCCATGACGATGGAGGTGGGACGAACCGTCCAGTTCGACGAGGATGGCCAAGACCAGGAGAGCGAGAACGGAGCTGCAAGTGAAGGAGAGTATGAAGAGAAGGCCGAGACCGCTGAGCTCGGAGAAACGAAGACTACCGCCGAGCTACTTGGCGAGGTGGAAGAGTTGACGCTGCAGGTGGGACGCATGGGAGCCCCACGTCCTGTCGAGCGCAACTTATCCGCCGAGCTCGACGAAGGTGCGGACGATGAAGAAGATGAAGAAGAACATGGCGTTGCTCAAGGGGACCGTCCGCCCCTTATTCCGAAAGCGACGAGGAACGCCGATACGCCGAGCGCCAATAAAGTGTTGGCTCGACTCGGCGAGGAGATGAGAACGAGATCGGAATGGATGATGATGTTCGCGCCTGTAGCGATGGCGCAGGCGAAGTGGCCGATGTTGGGTCCCGAGTTAATTCAGCCGGTGCGTGCAGCCACCATCAACCAGTTGGTGGAAGAAACTGTGTTGCTGTTGAAGGCGATGGGCTATCGGTGCAACAGCCGACCAAACAGCCTCATCCTGTCCGACTGGAGTCTGACCCGTGGCGGAGCTGAACTCTGGCAATGGAAGAAGAAGCTGAGAGTGGCGTTTGGATTGGAGAAGGCCCCTGGTGGAACGAAGAAGGTGTACAGCCGAGTAGCCGAGTTCAGACCGCTCGGCGAGGACCCGAGCAAGATTCCTTTGCCGAAGACCCCGGAGACGAAGAGACGTGAAGTGTTCCGCGCTACGCAAGGGACTCCGTACTTCGAAGACTCTCACATGCTGACTCCACTGAAGCTAAACCCGACTCAGCGAGCGCCGAGTCGTGGGCAGCGGAATGTAGGTCGTTACCGTGAATTGTATGACGCTGCAGATGAGGCTGAGGCTTACGAGGAGGATGAAGAAGACGACAACGCCTTCGACGTGAGAGGTAACCGTGAAGGACTACATCCGAAACTTGAGCTTTGACGCGGCTGAAGAGGACTCGACGCAGTACCTCGAAGTCCGAACCCACGCCTCGCTCGACAAAATCGCCGAGTTCAAAGGAAAGCGCTACCGCTCTGACGCGTCGCTCCAGTGGCTCAAGCGTTTCATCTACGAGATGAAGAGCACCAGGATGCCCCAAAGTGCATGGTGCGAGCCTTTCTCGCTATGCTTGGGACGTGCGGCGAAGAGTTGGTACAGGCAGCTGCCGAAGAAGACTCAGCGACGTTGGAAACTACTCAGCGAGGCGCTCCTGGATTATTATTGCTCACAGTTCGACCAATCCGCCCGCACTCGTTACTACTCGGCGAGACGTAAAGTCAACGAACCGATCTGCGACTTCCTGATCAGACTCAACGGGTATGCTCGGACAGCCAAGATCCAGTACGAGAAGGGTGGCGCCGACGCAGCTGACCATGTCGAACACTTCTTGATGCATTGTGGTGATGACGATGTGATGGATTTGATGTACCCCTTGCAGTTGGGAGACATCAGTAAGGTGGAACAGATTATCAATCGTCGGATCCTCGGCGAGAAGCGCAAGAAGCAACGCGACCGACTCGTGATCGCACGAGGCCGAGATGACAAGCGGAAGGATCAGAGCCGCCGAGATGAGAAGCGCAGTCGCAAGGAAGAAAACCGCGACCGCCGAGTCACTGTCGTGGACGCTGACTCCGACGGAGAGGAACTCATCGATCAGAACCCGCCGAGTCCGTACAACTCCGAAGACGAATGGGATGATGAGGACCAGTCCGGAGGCCACGACTCAGCGAAAGACGACGACTACATTGACGCCGGCGTTTCCAATGATAAAGGAAATACACCGGACCGCCGAGAGAACTCGACGGGAGACCAGAAAGGCTCGAACCGAAGCTGGGGAAACTCAGCGAACCGATCTCCGCGACCGTACAACCAACGAGAACAGTCGAATCGTGGAGATGGATCACGCGACAACACCCAACGTGGACCTTGTGCAGCTTGTGGAAGAATGGGGCACTCGGCTCACTACTGTCGACGACGCTGCAAATTCTGCAGACAAGTCCATGAAGGCGGCCAGTGCGAGCTGTTTCGTCAATATGAGAAGCTGGCTGCGTTCGTGAAGAACTCTGTCGACAAGTCGCAAGTGCCAGAAGACCTGCAAACCCTTTACGCGCCGAGTGATTTAAACTCGGCGGCCCCGCCAACACTGACTGGGTTGGAATATGCCGGGCTGCCACAGTCAGCTGAACCTGCAGTTGAGGCGAACTTCTTGTTTGCCTTCGTAGGCGAAGCAGGACGGCCCGAGGGAAGAAGCGGGGATGGCAATTGGATGTGTGAAATCGACGGAATTGAACGTGAGCTCGGTGAGTTAGATGATAACAACCGAGCGATTGCAAGTGTAACTCGGCAGTCAGACCAGACTGTGCATCGTACCAGGATAATGAAGCTGCTTCCGGGAGAACGGCTGGGATGGTGGTCAGCACAGACGTTTGATCGCCGAGTTAGAATGAGAGCCCTCGTATTGGGTGCAGTGAATGACCGAAGGACCAAGATATTATTGGATACCGGAGCAAATGTCTCGGCGATCAGTGAGTACTTCGCGAGGAAACTGCGTCTCAAGAGAGTGGCCAGCCGAGATAAGCGAATTGACATACAAGGAATAAGTAAAGACAGAATGGTGACAACGTCAAGAGCAGTGGTGAAAGTGACACTCGGCTGGGAAGTGGCATACGAGTTTGAAGTATGGATAATGCCTCATCATGCCGGAGTCGATTTGATTCTCGGCACCGACTTCATGATACCAGCTGGAATCCGTCTGGATCTGTACAACTCGGCGGTAAAGCTATTCGATGAGATGGTGATTCCACTCATCCGATCAAGTAATGCACCGACCAAGACCGAGTTCGGACCAAATGTCCCATGCGGGCCACCAGACGGGTTGACGATCGAAAGTCGAATGACCGCTGAGTTCAAATTGCCCAGGCGACAACCCAGTGAGTCGACACATGACTTGTGGGTGCGACGGACGAAGGGTTGGATTCCAACGGTTGTTTTTAATCGCCGAGGAAGACCAATCGCTGTTTGTGTTTGATAGGTAGCCTTGTTGTTACGTCTACTCCCGGCCGCGGAATTCCACTAATTGGCTTCTTGGAACGGGGTCACGAAGCCTCAACGATGACGTAAATGGTGCAATTCTTCAAGTGAAACAGCGTGTCATGGAATGGGGTTCGAATTAATATTGGTTGGTGGTGGTGGGAGGGCGGACAGGGAACACCATATAAGATGTATTAGATTCAACGGCATTGGAGCGTTCGAAGACT
>NW_003303665.1:64082-64978 GCF_000142945.1 Phytophthora infestans T30-4 | reverse complement strand
AAAGTCGCCTGTACGGGTCGCCGCAGGTCAAGTTTCGCCAGTTATGTTTGTTCGCCCCTACGATTGAAGGTGAAACGAGTACGTGAGCGAGATGCAGGCGTCGATAACCCCGTTTATCGGACTCGACGATTCCTTGAAGCACCTGGCACCTCCCTCCAAGAACTCGGCGACAGTTCGAATGCCCGAATACCAGCTGACTTTGCAGGATGCGTGCTGTCATTTGATGGCTCAGCGAAGACGGCTAAATACGGCGGGTATGGCAGTTGTTCGTGGATACTGTGGCGCCTTCCGAATTGGGACATTGAGATTGCTGCGAGTGCGTACCTGTCGTCCACCACAGTCAACATCGCCGAGTACACCGGCATGAACAATGGAGTCTTGGCAGCGATTGACCGAGGGATAACCGATCTGATTATCGTGGGTGACTCCCGGCTTGCAATCCAGCAATCCATGGGGGTGATAGCATGCAAGAAGGAAACGTTGCAAGTGGAACTAGCTCGGCACAAGGATCTCACGAAACAACTCAACTCGGTCCGGTATCGACACATAGCGCGACACTACAACGCAGCGGCTGATTCTCTCGCTACAGAAGCACTGGAAGCTAAAGCTGGACGAGTAATTCTTGGGACGGATAGAAAAGCAGAGCTGAGAATGATTAACCGCGTAGCCGAAGAACTGTACGCCACAGACAACCCAGCGGAAACACCGATTGTCACGGCAGTCACTCGTAGCCGAGTACGCCGAGTTCACTTTGAGGACGAGCTGGATGAAGACTCGGCTAGAGCAAGAGGAGGAAGTCAGGATCATGAAGCCATGTCTACAAATCCTGGAGAATCCGCGTTTGAAAGCAGTGGAGATGAATTCGAACAAGTCAGCAGGGCGTCGACTCGGCGGGA
>NW_003303665.1:59139-59982 GCF_000142945.1 Phytophthora infestans T30-4 | reverse complement strand
TTCGAAAGCACGACGAGCTCGAGAGCACAACGAAGCGTTGAGCAAGAAGGAGAAAAGATTCATTCCAAACACAGCAGATGACGAAGATGGAGTTGCAGAACCAGGCGATGAATCCACCAAATCCTTGTTCAAAGAAGGAGATCAAGTCTGGTTGTTTATGGAGCGAGGCAAGTCGGGCCTGACCAAGAAGTTAGCCCACCGATGGCATGGACCATTCAGGGTGAAGAAGAAGGTGGAAGAATTCGCCTATGAATTGGAGTTACTCGACAAGAGTGGATATAGGTTCTACCCAGTGGTCCATGTATCACGTCTGAAGGCAGTCACCGAACTCGGAGGAAGACCAAAGACGAGGCTAATCGCCGACCTCGAAGAGACTCAGCGATTTGACTTTGATGAAGAATTACTGCCTGAAGACAGCTGGGAACCAGACACAAGTACAAACCAGTATGAAGTCGAAGCAATTCTCGACGATGAGCACAAGTACGTCACGATCACAACGGAAGTTTAAAGTTAAGTGGGTCGGCTACGATGAGCCTACTTGGGAACCACTGTCGAATTTGTCATGTGGGGGTCTCCTGTTTGACTATCTACGACAGAAGAAGCGCGAAAACCGTCTGCAAATGGTGCAAGTTGCAGATGAGGATTAACAGCTATTGCACCAAAAGTTACACCAACTCAGCGGACGACACAGGCCGAGTTGAGATGGAATGCTACTGTGTCGAAACTACATATACTGAATAATTACGAAATGAAGTCCTGAACGATACCTACGGGACGCTCAGTCAAAGGAAGAAAACTAAAAAGTCGGCGATCCGGATCCAAGTGAGTTGAACCCGACGGAGA
>NW_003303665.1:54012-59039 GCF_000142945.1 Phytophthora infestans T30-4 | reverse complement strand
GACGCCAAGTCTACACTCAAGGCTATGACGAGTTCAATACGACGTGGACAGGGACGCCCAGTCAACTCGGCGGACGCAGTCGAGTGGCGCCGAGAAGCGAACAGACAACGAGAAGTGGCACTTCGATTAGCAGCTGAGTTTCAAGTGCGAGAGAAAGCACGACGAGCTCGAGAGCACAACGAAGCGTTGAGCAAGAAGGAGAAAAGATTCATTCCAAACACAGCAGATGACGAAGATGGAGTTGCAGAACCAGGCGATGAATCCACCAAATCCTTGTTCAAAGAAGGAGATCAAGTCTGGTTGTTTATGGAGCGAGGCAAGTCGGGCCTGACCAAGAAGTTAGCCCACCGATGGCATGGACCATTCAGGGTGAAGAAGAAGGTGGAAGAATTCGCCTATGAATTGGAGTTACTCGACAAGAGTGGATATAGGTTCTACCCAGTGGTCCATGTATCACGTCTGAAGGCAGTCACCGAACTCGGAGGAAGACCAAAGACGAGGCTAATCGCCGACCTCGAAGAGACTCAGCGATTTGACTTTGATGAAGAATTACTGCCTGAAGACAGCTGGGAACCAGACACAAGTACAAACCAGTATGAAGTCGAAGCAATTCTCGACGATGAGCACAAGTACGTCACGATCACAACGGAAGTTTAAAGTTAAGTGGGTCGGCTACGATGAGCCTACTTGGGAACCACTGTCGAATTTGTCATGTGGGGGTCTCCTGTTTGACTATCTACGACAGAAGAAGCGCGAAAACCGTCTGCAAATGGTGCAAGTTGCAGATGAGGATTAACAGCTATTGCACCAAAAGTTACACCAACTCAGCGGACGACACAGGCCGAGTTGAGATGGAATGCTACTGTGTCGAAACTACATATACTGAATAATTACGAAATGAAGTCCTGAACGATACCTACGGGACGCTCAGTCAAAGGAAGAAAACTAAAAAGTCGGCGATCCGGATCCCAAGTGAGTTGAACCCGACGGAGACAACTGGGAAGAGCTCAGCGGACTCGACGATTGGGGGCGTGGCGTCGTAGCAGACGTCATCCCTTGGGAACTTGCGGAAGGAGATGCAACATTCGCAGCCGTGGCAAGAAGTATCATCGCCGAGCTAGCCAACGAAGCTGACGCCGAACCAGGTGCCTCAGGACCCGATGCGGCGGAAGTGGGCTGAGGATCCGTTCCACTGGGGAGTGGGGTGCCGAACGGAGACATACTCGGAGACGCGCCTCGGAGATTGGGAGAACCCAACCCATCGTCCGCCGAGTCGTCATCAGACGCACTCTCGCCATCTGAGCCGAGCTCACCGATCGAAGACCCAGTGAAGATATGGATGCCTTGACGATTCAGCCGAGTTGGAGCACCCGGGGCATAGGCAGGAGGCGCTTGTTCAGCAAGATCGAAATCTTCTTCAATCGCGTCGTCAACAACCTGAGGATCCATACCGCGCGGAGCGAAAACCAAAGAAGTCCACGTTCCGAGCGCGGAAACAAGTATTGTACGGATGGACCGCCGGGGTCAGTAAGACACCAAGCTCGCCAGGGCTCGGCTAGATTCCACATCGTGAGCACACTGGACCCCAGTCTCTCCCCGAAAGGAACCCACAAAAGGTTAACGGGAGGAGTAATGGGGAACGGATGGATCAAAATAAACCTCTGCGTCCACCAGTGGAGCAGGTTCGTCGCCGAGCTTCTGAGTGACCGCCGAGTAAAGCTGGTCGTAGACAGCAACAACCAAAGATCGCAAGGTGTCACTACGACGTTTGCGCTCGCGCTTGTACACCAGCCACAGTTCGTATACCTCAGCAAGCTGGGCGAGCGTGGCAGCCGGGTTGACGTCAGGATGGAGATCCATTAACACACTCGACTCGACAATCCAATGACGACGCTCATAGAGAGCTACGAAGTAACGAGTCATTTGGCCATCTGTCTGGATGGGCCTCCCCGCCAAGTCCAAGGGACTGTCGCCACGAAGCTTCACCCACATATCTCCAAGAACTTGCATCAAAGTTCGAGGCCGGGTTTGAGAAGCCAAACACCGCCGAGCTTCCTCCAGTATCGACGGAGAAAAGAAGAAAGGAAGCTCAGGGAGCATCCGCTGTAGACGCTGACAAGGATGGCTCGGGTCGAAAACGGCCATGAAAGCTCGAATGCCGTCAAGAGAACACGGCGTAGATGGAACACGACTCTTGCCCCCTACGAGCTCCATCTGCACCCCTCCGCTCAGTGTATCCAATAATGCATTCCAACAACGAGTTGAGCCGAAATGCATGAATGGTACCTCGCGGAGTTGAGCCATGTGAAGAGTCAGGCGACAATCCTTGGACACCGCTTGCGAGGCCCGAGTCCGTAACGTCGCCAGCGGGAGTGTAAGAGCGCTGGGAAGTGCGACCCCAGCCGGATGTGAAGCAGTCGAACTCGGCTGAGAGAGAATCGATATAACCGGGAGCCTACTCGGCGAAGGAGCAGCCGGAATAGACTGAGCCGGAGCTGGATCAGGAGTCGACGGAAGCTGCCGATGCTTGTGGTGTCGGTGCGTCTTGTGATGCTTCTTGTGCTTCTTGTGCTTCTTGGATCGCTTCGACCGATGACCGGTAGGACTCGACGAGGCACGACGTTTGCGATGCTGCTGCTTCCCCGAAGCCGGCGCAGAGGCAGAACTCGTCCCGTCACCAGAATCCTTCGATGAAGGCCGCGAAGAGTGGCGATCACTCGGCGGCAAGGACTCATCGCTCATCTCGTCGTCAGAACCGAAGATCGCCGCATGAAGACTTCTCGCTTGGGCAGAACGACGAGCATCTGCGGTCGCTGCGTCGGAACCTGAAGGACTGCCAGCCGAGCTCTCTGATAAGGAAATGGGATCCAAGAGCGACCCAGCGGCAGGATTCGTCGAGCCGGTGGACGGTACAGAACCATCACCAGGCCCTAACACCTCGTCGTCAGACGCGTCGAGATCCTCAAGCAGCTGAGCAGTCACAGTGCGGGCGGTCGCAGCAGATCTCCGAATAGGGCGCCCAGATGTAGACGTCAACACGGCCGTGGTCACAGGGAGAGACGGTCTGAGGACACTCACGGCCGGAGTCACTAAGTCAGTCGGCGTGGTGGATACGCTCAGACCCCGAGAGGGCGACTGGGAGCGTCCAACCACCGTTAGCACGACGCTGAGTGGTGCGCTCGACTGGGGCAACCCAGCGGAGATGGGCGAAGTCGAGCCTGGGGCACACACGCTCGTAGCCGGGACAGGCAGTGAAGCCACGACATCGGATGAAGATATCGGCGGTGGGCGAATAGCCGCGACTGACGAAGTCACCGGAGGACCAGAAGACGAAGAACCCGCCGAAGTCGTCGAAGCAACTACAGGAACGGTGTCGGCGGGCGGCTCAGGCAACTCAAACTCAGCTTCGCTCGAAGCGTCATCGTCGTCTTCAGAGCGAGCAGAGACAGCGGGCTGAGTAGCAGAACTCAGTTGAAGGTGACGAACCTTCTTCCGCCGAGTCCGACGACGGGACTTTCCAGAGCGAGGCCTTCCTCCATCGGACACAGTAGCTTGAGGTGAACTTGAGTGCAAAAGGGTACTGATAGCCTCGTGTCCATCCTCTCCGGGGAGTGGACAAGCGTACGGTTGAGGCGGATGCGGCGCCGGTGCACGATGACGAGGACCTGCAGCAGTGGGAGACTTGGGGTTGGCATAACGCCGAAGCCGCTGAGTCGAGGTCAAGTTTGCCAAAGGCGTACGGTGAAGCTGAGCAAGGGTCGGCTCAGCCTGGGTTATTACCGCCGCTGAGCTGACTGGAGCCGCAGCCGAGTCTGCCAATGAAGTCGCCGAAGACGCTTGACTAGCTGAGGGAACCACACTAGGACCAATAATGGAACTCGCCACTGGAGCATGTCGGCGAGGATGGACAATCAACTCCAACCGCCGAGTTTCACCAGCGGGGATGTTGAGGACCTCAGGAAAGCGAGACTCCAAGACACGACACAGCCGGGCGTTGAGGAGAAGGTCGGACGGATCAAGCCCAGGAAAAAAAAAACTTGCAAGCCACCGCCAGCAGCAGCAGCCATGTGAGGATCGTGCATCGGAATAATACCATTCCGACGGATGAGCCGCTTCTGTCGCAAGATCACAGCCCGCTGCTCAGCGATCACCGACTGAGCGTGCCGCAAGGGTTGAGTACCGGTGGAACTGTACAACCGCACCGACTCCTGCAGCTGTTCGAAGTGCTTGGAAGCAATGCCCTGAAGAGTGACGAACGCCGCATCCCTCTCAGAAATGGATCGGAGAAGGACGTCGATCTCGGCGTCCCGATCCAAGACTTGCTGATGGTGGAGCTGGGCCTGACCCAACGCAGCGTCAACCTTGCTCTGCTCAGCTGCGATGGCCCGAGCAAGTTTTGCCTCACTCAGAGCTACAGCCTTTCGCAGCGACGCGAGGAGATTAGCCGATTGCGTGGTAGCAGCCTCCAATCGAGACACTTGCTGTTGAGCCGTCGAGAGCTGAGTTGACAAGTCGACATTGCTGAGAGCAAGCGAGTCCAGTCGCCGAGTCAGTGCGCGGTTCTCCTCCTGAGCAGCTTGATTGTCAGCTTGGAGATCGCCGATGATCTTTGGATAATCAAGCGCGGCGTAGTTGCCTTTCAAGATATCCAACAGTTCCCCCGCGGAAGCAGCATGCAAAATCGCTCGCCGCTGTACGGGATCGGAGGGCTCCACGGAACGAGTAAATCCGTAAGCCATGAGCCTCGCCAAGAAGGTCAATTCTTCTCGGCGATCATGCCCTTGCTCGTTAATTCTGGCCATGAGGGAGTCAAGACTCACTGGAGCAGCCGAGCTTGGCTGATTGGTGGCGCCCGAAGTGGTGTCGCCCGGCAAGCTCGGTGGACCAGGAAGGCGCACGCGAGAAGACTCTGCCGACTCCGCGTCCGACTCATGGGAAGTTGTCAGGTCAACCAGCCCAGCTTCATGCCTGTCGCTGACCCCACGAGTACCGACGAGTCGAGGAATCGACTCAGCTGGCACGCCTTC
>NW_003303665.1:51215-53912 GCF_000142945.1 Phytophthora infestans T30-4 | reverse complement strand
GATACATATATATGTGTCGATAGTTAACTCTTTCACAAGTTGATTTTGATTCTGCACTTACCAGTCCCACTGAGCTCTACTGAATAAAGTTTCTCATGCTCATGACATGATGACGGTCGTACTTGCACGCTCAAACAACAAAGTCCTCACATCCGGATATACGTATACGGACGCTTGATTGCTCAACTGACTTATTTTGTGTCGGGCATGGTCGGGCATTGATCGGGTGCTGTCGGGCACCATTAGCCTGTCTCTTCCACATGTGGTGTAGGGATTTCCAGATTCCACCATACGCCGACCTACTTTAGGTCAAGAATCGGCTCGGTCTGATAACCCAGAGCTTAGGAGCCAAGGATCACGGTAAGTACTCGGCGATCTGCCCGGATATGCTATCCGGACAGCCGCTGAGCTCAACGGTCGCCGGAACTCAGCTGAAGGGTCGGTAGAGATCCGAAACGACTACATTTCATTAGATATTTGTATGAGAAGTATAGGATTAAATAGGGGGAGCCGAAAGGGCTCCCAGAAGATAACAGAGCAGAATTTTCCTAGTCCAAGACACGTGTACACTTTTCCGGTAAGTCCCTGCATAGGGCTGGATTATGCCTGCCGTCAATACTCGAGAGGCATAGCTTGTAGGGTGTTGACTGGTAGCGCCAAGAGATTAGGTCGGTCCGGGTAGGACAAAGTCTCGCTACGCGCGAAAGAAAGTCCCGCATACTCAGCGGGCCGGTACGTCGGATAGCCCGGGTGCCGTAACACTTCTAGCTGAGCAGCCTCTGCGCTCGGTGACCTGTAAAAGCGCTCGCGCGCCGTCGTCCATCCTTTGGTGGAGGGCACAGGGTTGTGAACGAGCTCAGCCGAACCAAACTCGGCGGAGCCTCGGAAGTGATCTGACTTGGTTAGTCGGAACCGAGTGGAAGCGAGCCACTCGTCTGTCCCGGAAGGGCCGGACCGCGAGGGGACCACCCTCTGCGCAGGCCATACAACCGCCGACCTAACTCGGCGATTCGTTGTGGTTTGTGTAAGGAATCCACATCTGACGATATTTGTGTGTTCTACTACACCACACACACCAGTCGGGTTGAATAGCAAGTGCCTATTTTAAAACAAAATAGAAATTCGCAGTGGTCGACAGCGCTTTTTTATGTTCACTAATTGCTCCCGCTACACAAAACAAGCGCTGTGACCAGTGGTCAAAACACTGTGGTCAGTGACCACA
This sequence comes from Phytophthora infestans T30-4, assembly GCF_000142945.1. Lineage (NCBI taxonomy): Eukaryota > Oomycota > Peronosporomycetes > Peronosporales > Peronosporaceae > Phytophthora > Phytophthora infestans. The sequence goes on along the minus strand of NW_003303665.1, from coordinate 52,690 downwards.
GTGTTTTGAGGGTGAGCCATCAAAGATTTGCAAATAAGTCAGATTTTAGCAAAACAAATACAGTAGTACAGAAGACCCGGTAGGGGTCGTCGGACTAATTTTCATAGGTAATTGTCTGTTCAATTGTGATATGCTCAATGTACTCAAACCCCTGTTATCCGATATATATATAGGGGATTCTGAATTTACAAGTTACGCTTTTTCAGGGGGACTTTTGACTGTTTTGAATAGTTATTTTGGATTTAGGATCATTATACCCGGAAGTTTATAAAAGGTCCGAGGGGGCTAAAACGGGGTGCAGTACTGTACGAGTAGGGATCCAAACGAGTAATATGGGCTACTTGGTACTATATTGTATTTAGTATTCCACTCTCTTTAATGCCTGCTCGGCAAAGCTAATCTATCTGTGTGATTTTGTGATCCGTGTGTGTGGAACTCTGGAACATGACTTACATGGTCAAGGTTCGATTCGGGTTTACGGGGCGGCCGGCGATCAGTTTCTTAGATCGAACACCATCATATTTTTTAACTTTGATTTTGCTATTTGCTGCATTTTTTGAAAAAAAGGCAATAAGTGAATATTTTAGATCTTAGATTAAAAAAAACTTAGCCACCTTGTGCGACATGGCGTGCATCATACTACAAGTCGATAATCATTTTCAGCATCTAGTCTAAATGAAACCCAGATTTATGAATTTAAGATAAAATAATATTAATACATGTACTGTATATATAAAATGGCGACCGGATGGCCAGAACGATTCTAGTATAAGCAGTGGCATTCATTGTAGCTAAAAAGTTCACGAGGTCTAAATATTAATGCCTCCAACGTATTACACGTTTTACAAACTCTCTGGAACATATTACCTCACTCGTGCTAGCGAGCTAATCCCTGCACGATTAATCTAAATAGTCATGACAATGTTCAGGAAAGCGATAGTTGCAAATACTGCGCCGAAGAAAGAACTGAGTTCTTCCATCTGGGCAAATTGAACACCAAGCGCCATCTCAAACACCACCGACAAGTAGTCGACAAATACCTCAATCGCGAGCTGCAAAGCGAGAGCAACGAATTGGCCGTTACGCCAGGAGATGCCCACAGATTCGTCCTTGCGAAGCAACCCGAGGCGATAGTAATGTGTATTTTCACCCAAAAAGTATAGCACAGCAGCCGAGCAGCCGATAGCAATGTACTCTGCATACATATCAGCATGCAGTTCAGCTGAATGATACGCGTGACATTTCTTACTTTGCAGCACTAAGCTCTGGATGAGGTTTTCATTGGAAGGATGGAGTTGAACATTACTGGATATCTGGCGAAAATCCGTGAGTGTAAATTGTTGATGAGCAGAGGCCGTCCGCATCATAATCTTTTCTTTTGGACGAATACTCCACACCAACCTTGTTGCTTTAATTGATCTTAAAGTTATTTCAATGAACATCATTCCAATCGTACTGGCAACGAAAAAGTTGCT
>NW_003303665.1:35510-51115 GCF_000142945.1 Phytophthora infestans T30-4 | reverse complement strand
GCTTTGGACGTAGCTGCAGATCCAGTCTTGGACGCTGATGTAGACTTGGATATAGCGGTGGATCCGGACTTGGATCCGGCACCCGACTTCGAGGGGGAGGCGGAAGGCTTGGACACAGAGGTGGGTCCCGCCTGCGAAGCCACTTTAGAGGCCGAAATCGTTTTGGGCTTGGCTTTTGGGGAGGCTCGGGCATGCTTATGGGGACGGGAGAATCCGGTGCTAGGAGCGAGAGATGCACTACGCGGGCGTTTCGCAGCCGACGGATCCGCCCCACTTACATACGGAAGAGGAGCAGAGACGCTGGCAGCATGAGAGGGCCCCGACAAGGGAGGAAGGGGATCCGAAACAGCAGCTGTCACCAGCGCCAGTCGTCGACGTGCCAAATCCCGCTTCGATAAGCCACGATCGCGCTCCAGGACCAGCTGTTGCTGCTGAGCTTGAGCTGCGGCGAGTTGATCATGGAGTTTCGCGGCGGTTGCATCGGCATCCTTCAATTTGTCACCTGGATTGACATAACAAGTGAATATGGAGCTACTGGCAGGGACCAAAAGAGGACCCACGTACTCGTGCGGCGAAGCTTGAATTCCAGTTCCGTTTGCGTCCGCTTGGCATCCGCCCACTCGGTAGCCGCCTTGTCCCGCTGGAGTTCGCTGTCCGCCAGCTTCGCTTGGATCTCGTCGCGCAATTGAGTTATACGCACGAACGCTTCGAGCGCATAATCTCGCCCAGCAGACGCTTTCTCGAGCGACTCCTTGGTATCTTTCAACTCCTCAGAGAGTCGAGCCAGAGCTACATCCGGCGACGAGGGAGGTGGATTTGGCGCGGGGGACCCTCCACGCGCCGACCCTAAGGCGGATCCGCCATGGGTGGATCCCACATAGTCGTTGGTTACCACCTCTTCTTGGGTCAGGCGCAACTCGTCACGGAGTCGATCCAAGCTCGCATCCGCGGCTGCCCTAGCAGTCTGAGAATCCTCCAGATCCCGCTCGAGGTCGTGGATCCGGGATTGGAGCTGGTGGATCTCAGATCCGGCGAGCGCCATCTCCCTAAGGAGATGGTCGTTGTTATCTCGCATGCCATCTCGCTGACGGGAGGCGCGATCCAGCCGTCCGGTCAGGTCGCGGATCTCGACCGCTTGATCAGCCAACAGGAGTCGCAGGTCTTGCGAGCAAGAGGCCGCACGGTGCTCCCACCCCTGGATCTCCAAAGCCTGGTCATGGACCTGGGCTCGCAAGGTTTGGAGTTGGGTGGCGTGCAAAGACGCAGCTTGGTCGCTAACATCTTGGGCCGTCTGGAGCTCCGCCGTCAAGGTTTGCACCCGATCGGAAAGAGCCTGGGCTAGAGCCCGCAGATTGGTGGGTGACATTGAAGAAGGGCTGACCGGAGGAGTGGTGGATGGGGCCTTGCCCCCGCGATTGGCTGGTACGCTTGGTGGGAGGCATGTGTCACGAAGAGGAGAAGGCGGTTGTGGATGCTGATAGTGCACGTCGTGAACGCTGTTGTGCAGCGCCGACCACGTACAGGAGGCGATTGTGGTGAAGTGCTTTCTCAGAAATAAGAGAATGGACCTGACGCGGGGTCACTATCCCGAATCAGTGACAATTTCAAGTGATTAGAGAGGATTTGGGTTGTCTGGCCCGGATGCAAGTTGCCTGTGGTGGATTAGCCATGACGAGCAACACCCCGTATGGAATGACGGTGGATCTGGTATGAGTGATGTACGAGAAGGCAAGATCCACCAAGACTTATCTCGGATCCACCCTTACCTGGATCCACTTAGATGGATATGGGATATACTATATAAGAGTGGATCGAGTGTGGATCCTATGAAGGAATGGTGGCAGGTGCCCTCGAAAGGTGGATCTAGTAACCACGGTTAACAAGAAGTCAGGATCCACCGCGAGGTGCCCCGGATCCCATACTTCCGAGTTCGGATCCAAGGAGGGAAGATCCCGCATAGAAGGACCTGGATCCAGGGTACAGGGATGAGGGATGCAGTGGATCTCGAACTTTCGTGGGACAATGGAGATCACAGACGGTTGCGAGATGATGTTGGATGATTGGAGAGCTTAGATCCACGACGAGTGTACACTTACAGTGAAGTGGATCCAAGCGACCTGGATCCGGATGAGTGTACCCATAATAGGGTGACCATAATGATTACGCCATGGATCCGGTGGATCTGAAGATAATACAGCTGGGGTGATGGGTCAAGGGAAGAAGGGACATGCAGCCGAGCCTGGTAAGGAATTAAACAAGTGAAAGACATAGAAGGTAGAAATCCAGGCAGGTATAGGCTTAAGTATCAATACAGAACCTAATTTGCACGGCATCACGCAAGTGCCTTCCTGCCCTCAAGGACCGGAACTACATTGGCCGTTCGAGCTCGGAGAAGGTTGGGAATTGCGAGTCTAGTGTTGGTAGTGATAACTGGATAATACATCGGCCAGATCCTACAACCTAGTGAGCTTTTCCTTTACTTGTGCAGATCCGACAGGTTAACCGAATTTACAGCTTGGTCGGCTATACCCCAGAGGCTCTCAACTCTCAAGATCCCGTCACAGGAGGCGGCAAGTACAACGCAAAGGAAACGTAAAGGCAAGGGGCACACCCGCAAGGCAACCCTACGGCCAGATCCACGATCTAGGCCTCGGATCCATAAGCTCGAATATTCGCTTAGGATTCGGAACCATCCACGGACGCAGAGTGAAGATTTTCCACTGCTGCTCCACCCCATCCCCACGTCTCGCCAAGACACTCAAGCTTCACCACTTGAACTCTTCGGAAGTTACCGAGAGAGCAAGATCCCGCCCTACCGACGGGTACACAAGGTGAGGAAAGTTCAGCAGAACACGGATCATCAAGGAACCCCCTCCGTTAGTCGGTGTCTGGGCGCAGTTGGTAAGTTGGATCTGGCAATCTCGCAGATTTTGCTGATCCCGCAACACCACATCTGCACTACAACGTGGGGCATAAATTGTGCCACTACTGTGCTGGGGAGTTCAACGACATGAATGATGTCGGACCTCATCTGATTGCTGCCTGCCCCAAGATGAAGTACGACTTGAGCCTGGGCGTCAAGCGTAGAAATGTCTGGAGCCGTGGCAAACAAGTGGGCACTTGCTGGTCGAAGCCGCAAGGAAAGGGCAAGTCGGCTACCAAGATCAAGAAACCAGCCCGCAAGCAGGTCCCAGTTGAGGACTGTCTACCGAAACCGGTGAACGCGTGCGAGACGGTGCAGCCACAAACTCCACTGCCTGTCAGTCCGCCAACGTCAATGTTGACACCCGGCTACGAAGATATGCACGGCATCGAGCCAATGGACACGGACGAGTCCATGTCGTTCTTCGACACGCCTGTCAACGCGGGACAAGTCACGGAAGCGCCAACCGGTGAGGGGCAGATCCTCGACATGGCGGCAGATGTCAACAAGATGGCAGTCGACATGGAACAAGCGGTAAGATCCATGTATCCTTTTCTGCTTGACAGTGAAACATTTCTGACCAATGACTATTGGGTACTCGATTCAGGATGCGGGTTCGGGTTAGCCAGTGAGGAGTCCCGGCTCGTGGAGAAGAGACCCGACAACGGTTACATGTTTACATTTGCAGAAGGGTCTAAGCATACAAATACACACATTGGCACTGTGAAACTTTATTTGCATGGTCCGGGAGGTATCCGACCGTTTCAGCTTACAAACATTGCGCTAGGACTGCATGCTAAGTCGTATATTCTTAGCGAATACTAGCTACAAAGGGGAGGGTATCAGATTATAGGGTCAGCCAATGGCGACTTTTAATTTGTCCTCTGTAGGAACCAATTGGTTTTTGTGGCCAAGGCAACTATCGGGGCGTATTATATACAATCCAAAACAGTAAAAGAACGACAAGCGTTCTGCCACGCGGTGAAAACGCAACCATGCAAGCCACTGGCATTGCCAGGAGTGGGCAAAGTAGAGGCTGCACTAAAGGAATGGCACGTAAAGTTGGGGCACTTGAACAAAGAGCAGGTGATCACAATGTTGACCAAACCAGTGGTAGCCGGTATGCCCACACTAAAGGCATCTGTTCTAAGGCAAGTGCCACTCTACTTTACAACATGTACGGAGATGAAGAAGAAACGGATGTCGTATCGCAATACAAAGAGGTCAAGAAATGCAAAGCCGATCAGCACGATACACATGGACACAAATGGTCCGATGAAGACAATGGGAGTCTTTGGAACCGTGGACACTAGCAGCAATACTTCTGCTAGTGGGCAACGTAAGTGGCGTTTATTTGGATGTGGGATGGTAAGCTTGCACATGCTGTTCCTAAAGATTGGGATTTTCCGGCTCGTGTAAGTGTGAAGTCGATGTGGAACTTATGGTTCTTTGGCGACAAAGACGCTAAGATTCGTCCTTGACGGACGCTCAGCAAGCAGCACGATATCAAACCAAAACACCAAATGCGGCACTCTCGGGTTAGAATAGTGATGCAGTATCTTGAACATATTGCTAAAGACTCTGGAGCACTATCCGACGGTGTAAATGGGTTTCTGTCCTACAAATATCTGAGGCAGACAGCCTCTTTGACATTGTATTTGCTAAAATGCTGTCCCAATTGTACACGGTGACACCAAAACGAGCAGAAGACTTTTCGTGTGGTACTGCATACAATAGACTGACGCAGTATCGACGACGTCAGCAGCCAGCTCAGCAATAGATGAAGCACTTTACTTACCACTGTATTTACAACCAACCCAGATCGCGTATCCGCTGTGATCTCATGCCTATCACAAATGCAGGCATTATATACATTTCACCTATGATCACGGAGCTGACCTTTCGATACATGAACCGCGCAAAAACACAAATAACAACAGAATTTAATGCTTTGGGATTGTGAAAACTGTTGATGCCAACATGGGCAGAATCTATAAATAATTTTCTTCGCAATCGTTCCCTACTACAAAATGCACGATGAATTCATAATTTTTTTTATTTTACACTTTTTAAGCCTGGCGTTTTGTATGTAGGGAGTTCTTTGTTTATTTTTGCACGAAAATTCCATACTGACTGTGAAGTTTTGATTTTACAAAGCATTATGATGTGACCACATTTTCATGTTGCATGAACGTTGACGCAGTTGACGACAAAGTAATCCTGGTTGGGCTTCCCATAGCTAGCTTACGCTTCCTATCACCCAGTATAAAGTTCGTCTACAGTACTCCACTGCATGTTAGTCAATTTTACTAGACACTAACTACTGTGATTTTCATTAATTTTGCCGCCCGATTTGCTGATATAGAGCAGGGTGTAGCGTAATTAGGTTCGAATTAACTAGACTTAAGGTCTTAATAATGAGGCGACGTCATTCCCAGACGACCTTACCTTCCACTACTCAGTTTAACTAATTAAGGAAGGGATAAACACTAAACATATGCATACTGTAGCGCGATTGCCGAGTAAAATGGTGCTATGACCACCTATGGCGGTAAGACTACGCTTAATCATAGATTGGAAGTGTCATAGCAAATGATTTTGGCCAGATCACTTAAGCCGTCCAATGACGGCAATTCCGACACTTCCTCTTTAATTCGAAGCGCCCATCGACATATCCGGCCCGAGATAGCAATCTTACCTTACCCCTACTTTCTACTGTAGTATTTCGGAGGCGTTTAGGAAGTCGAATCCGATATAGTGGACCTCAGATCACCCGCTTTGCCAAAATGGATGAAAACCACAATAAGAGCTAGCTCAAAACTATATCATAACAGAGGGGACTGTATGACACTTGGGAATATTGGTGTTGACTTGATATTTTTGGTATGAAAATAGAAAATGCTAAAACTAATCTGAGTGTAAATGTATTTGTGAGACCTGAGGTTTTGATACCTCAAAGCCTGGTGATTCGGCGGGTGTCGAGTGGCGATACCCGCTGGTAATTTTTTGTTTCTGCTCCCTAGTGCTTGACAGCTTGAGGCTTCTTATGACGGGGTCACACAGCACCTTGCACAGAGGAGGTGCTTAAGGGTATTTGCTACCCGAGTGAACGTTAGTCCACGTGTTTCCGGCCTAAGAGGGAACGGTTTGCTACTCAGAAGAGTAGATGTAAGACTGATGTATTTATAAGTAAACTTAGCTTGGATCCTATACAAACTAGAGGTTACCTATAGTGGAGCTAAGTAGTCATGCGCTAACTGGCTCCTAGAGCACCTGGTACCGTGTACCAGTTGTCCACAAGAGTCACGGGTCACTCTTTATGTAACCTGATGTACACTGGATTGACCCCTTAAAACACTTCTCTTGTTGTTGGAATTTGCGAATCTAGGCTTGATTCTGCGTTAGGGGGGGGACCTTCGGCGAATGAGCCTTGCGTCGATGCAGGGGGGGGGGGCTTCCGCGTCGTCGGTACCGTGTAGGATCCGCAGAGGAAGGCCTCGACGAAGCAGCTGTTAGCCGCAGTTGGGCAACTCTTATTTTTGGTAACTTCGACCTGGGTTCGCCTGGGTTGAAGTCATGCTCCTTGGCTTGCCTTGGAGTAAAAATCTGATTGGCTTGGATTTTAATCCTGCTGTGGCCAGTTGGCAACCGGTTTTAGGACAGGGCTAGTGTTATATCTGGGTCAATTGCTTGTGGGGACGTTTTACACATTGGGTGGTTGCTGCGTCGAGGGTCTTTTGACTCTTGCTGAGACCTCCGGGTGTTTCTTGTAGAACCATGGAAGGTGTGACCCGCTATGCGCGTGGTGTTAGGCTGCTTGGCTTCGTGCTCGGACTTAGCCGAGATATTTAACATATTGAAGAGTGGTGTTGTAGCTCGTAACTGGGTAGACCATGGGCTAAGGACAAAACTTAATGCTTACCGCGGCTGCTAGTACTTCTGCGGACCAAACACACATGGCTGAAAAGCTGACGGGCTAATGGTCTGGCTCCGGAAAGGCACTACCTCTTAGCGTAAACCGTGAGCTGCTAAGTCAGACTTGGAATTCAGTGGCGTTTGGTGATATCAAAGGGTTCTGAGATGAGTTCAGGACTTCTGCGATGAAGTTTGTGCTGCGAATGCCATAGCTTACAAGGACCCGGGGACGGAATTCTTGTTCTAATGAAGCTCTCATCTTTGTTGTACTTGTAATGCTGGAGCCGCTGTCGTCAGGCGTATACGACCCTGACACGTTATACTCAAAGCGTCCCGAGGGAGATCTTTAGCCGATAAAGCCTTGTAGGGAGGGCCTACCAAATTCTTTTCAGCCGACAGACGCGGAGTTGGTGTGGGAGGTCAAGATTGGTCCGTTCGAGGGTTGGATAGAGGAGCATTGTCTGTTGCAGGACTTAGGGAATCTTGACAATATTGTAAACGATTCCGCATTGCGCTTGAGCTTGCTCAGGCGTTTCCCTGCACTTCTGGCCTGATGCTACCTCCTTGACGTGGTGGGTCGGCTTTCCACTCATCAGTACTAACCCGATTGCGCGTTATACCAACTCATTGAGTAGGTAATTCCGAACTTAGGCGCGTCCTAGCTGATAGCAGCCGAAATCTTGCGCTTCCTCGTGGTGCTTGCACAGCGATAGCTACCCATTCAAGATCGCCAAGATCTCCACGTGCTCAAGGTCTTCAAGGTCTTCAGGGTCTTCCTCGTAGTCGTAGGTAATCGTAGGGAGATTTAGATCCAGGTCTAAATTTAAAACTAATCCACCCCTTAAACCGTAAAACCACTTTGCGTCGCCACCGCGGTAGCAATCGGAGCGACCAGCAACCTGCCTCAACAGCTCCAACTGCTCCTGATCACAGACATCCCTGCATGCAAACCAGACTGAAGCCATCGAGGGGATGATCAGCGATATTCGTTTCGATGAAGACGGTAGAGCGCGGCGTCGAACAGGAGGTTCCGGAAGATCAGCTCAGACGATACCAGGTCGCCGTCGAGCGGTATCACGTAAGCCGTCACCTATAGATCGTGCTCGCGAGGCACTCGGCGAGGACACTGTCCGTTAACTGCAAGCAACTTACCGATCCTTGGATTTGACATGGGGAGGGTCCGAGCACAACCAGGCTGAAGGCATCGTTCTCAGTTTAATTTGCCAAGGTGTATCAGACCCACAAATACGCGCTATTTTCGGAGCTGGAGGCTCACCGAAACAGAGTTTAAGAGGAGCGGTAGAAAACAGGCTTGATACGCTGCACACACGTCGCCGCGGTACTACTCCAAAACATGCGTTCAGTCAAGACGATGCATCCTTTTTATTTCATCTTGTGCAGATTGGGAACTTGAAGACGTTTCCGTGCTCTCATCGGCGTCCTAAGCAGTATTTTGTGGAGCCAAAGATTACATGGAAGTTACTTTGGAAAATATATAAGAAAACAGCAGAGGGGCTGAGCGAAGAGTTATTCAGTGCTGGGCGGTCACGAAAAGTACAGCCTCGACCTCTATACTCTCCTTCTTTTAACCCGTGAGTAGCTTCGTATCTAAAAACAATTTAAAAAAATAGTTTTTAAAAGATTTTTGAGAGCCGGGTCATTATGGTGACCCGAGTCACCACCAAGCGCTTCATTTGTTACATGTTTTTACTGGTTGCTAGGCAGGTGACTGGAACATCGCATATACTCTTTAAGTGTGCATGTAGATGTCCACGAAGTTGCGGTTCTATATCAACACTAATGAATAGCGTGGCACATGGTCCTGATTACGACATCTGCTGAGCTGTAATTGCTCCCCACCAACTGTAAAAGTCCTCAACAATTGTGGGGTTTCACCAGCCTATCTGGTGGACTTCAGTACATGCTTTTCGCGGTTAGACTACCAGAAACCTACAATTCTCGCTTTGTAGGATAATTTAAAGACTTCTATTACAAGCATCAATTTTTTTAAAAGATCGCGGTTGGAAATGGTCACCTGCAAGGGCTTTCGGACGGGTGTGCATAGCAGTTTGCGCAGTAAGGTCATCCTGTGAAAACGTATGTTTTATTAGAGCATTTTAGGCTTTTTTTTAGTTTCCCTTAAATCTTTCGTGGAGCTATTTACTCTTAATATCTAAACATGTTCCAAGCGAGCTAAAACTTTACGAAAAGAAAGGCGCTGGCCGGTGGACGGCCTGCACGACGTTAAAAAAAGTAAATCGGTGAATCCTATTATTTTATGAGACTGGTTAGAGGTACCGAGCAAAATCGTATCTAAACGAAACCAAACTGTATGCGCACGTAATTTATCCAGGTAAAATACCGCTGACTCCAAATTTTAGGATCCCATATTTATAAAAAATGACACCCCCTCTCCCCCCTTTCACCCATCCTGGCATTTCTCAGCCTATCATTCGAAAATCGCCCTCTTCCAGCGCAAGTCAGTGCACCCCGAAGGTCAGTGCAGCCCAGAAGGCATGTATATGGATTACCGACTAACTTGTTCTTTTGTTTATGTTCTCCATGCAGTTATGAGTGATAGTGAACCCGAGTTGCATGTTCCGTCGTTCACTTGGACGCCACCCCCGGTCGATGTCGAATGGCACGACAATTGGGATGATTTCAATGCGTACATTGCGCAGTATCAAGCACAAACACACCAGATCTTCCGCCAACGCACATCAACGTCGGTAGCGAAGCGTAACCGCGAGATTAAGGAGCGAGCGGCGAGTCGCGCTGGTGAGGTTCTACTTGGGCAACAAGGAGGTGACGATGGTGACGTTGACGACGGAGCTGAACGCTTAATTCCGGAGGATTTTGGCAACTTCTGGATTAAGTTAGTGTGCACTAATGGCTGGAACCGGAAGAGTCGAGGGAAAGAAATCCGGAAGAGTTACTTCGAAAAGAGTACGGGATGCAAGGCAAACATTAAAGCCGCCGTTTCATGGAATGGGGCCGAAGACGTTCAAAAATTTATGGTGCGGATCACTGCCTGTAGCGTTGAGCATAACCACAAGGTGTCGAAGGCGATTTACGAGAATCATGCCTCAAATCGACGCGTGGATAACCCTGCCCTTCTTGCCTTCGTCGACGAACTCCAGGCTGCCGGGTCGAAACCGAAGTTGATCATGCAGTACCTTCGAAAGAAGACAGGTGCGCCGACAAGCTCTGCTACTGCTTTCACATGTTTTCTTATATTTCTCTGATGATCGGTGTAGGCAAAAACGTCATGCTACGGGATGTCCTCAACATGGTGGCGAAGATGAAAGAGAAGCGAAAGGGGGGTGCTACCGTTGAGGAGCGGTTGGAAACCGTTTTGCGAGGTGTGTGTGAGAGTCGAGGAAATCGTGCGTCCGTGTTCATTGACGATGCAAAGATCACACAGACAATCACACTTCAAACAAGGCAGATGCGGCGCTGGTTTAAAGCTTTCCCTGAAGTTATGCTAGTCGTTGCTACGCACAATACGAATGAGTCACGCTACAAGCTGTTCTCTTTCATGGTGAACGATGTATATGGCCATGTGAGTATAGGTACCTTTCGCTACTCGCTCAGTGACTCTTGTACACGATGCAGCTTCGAAGTACCTCCGGTTACACAAGTGTCTTGCTTGAGTACTGGAGTTACTCTTTGAGGTACTGGAGTTACTTTATGTGTAACTAACTTATTTGTTCAACGTTCTGCATTATTAGGGCCAGTATGTTCATCACAGTCTTATGGAGAATGAGAGCGCGGAATGTCTGACAGATGCAATTCGATCCTTTAAATTTCACAACTCTTCGTGGGAGAAGGTCAAGGTAATAGTCATCGACAAGGATATGGGCGAGCTTGGATTGCTGGAGGACGAATTTCCGGGTGTGAAAATTATTCTCTGCCATTTCCATCTGAAGAAGTATATTCGTGCTGAAATGGTGAAGCGTGAGTATGGAGGACCCTCGAGCTTTGACAAAGACCAAGTGGGGGATGCTGTCGACATGATGAGACTTGCTGCTTCTCCAGAGGAGTACATCAAATATCTGAAGTACATGTACTTCCTGCTCGATAGAGTTCAGCTTCGAGACAGCGACACTATTCCAGAGCCTAAGCACCCTTTCTTGGAATATTTCATGCGAAATTGGGACTCTATGAAGGAACGATGGGTGCTATATGCGCGTTCTGATGTACCCCATCTGGGGAATCACACAAACAACAGGTACAATGGCTTTCGGAATGCTGCTTCTAAATTAGTACTGAACTTGGGCCGTTTTACCACAGACTGGAATCATCGTGGGGTCATATCAAGGATATTTTAAGGGCAGACATGGCGTTGGATGAATGCGTCGATACCTTGATGTTCTTACAAGCCGTTGCCGAGATGGAGTACGCCAAGAAGATAACTGATGTTGGTCAGATGCGCTACGAAGGTGCAGATGAAGAATTAAAAATTCTTGCCCGTGATGTAAGTCCCTATGCGTACCGGCTAATTGAGCAGCAGTACTGGATGTCCAAGGATAGAAAGACCCATTACGAGATAAAGGAACTGCAACCAAGTTTGTTTCTTCTTACTGGAGACAACCGTACAAGTGTATATCACGTGGATACTTCGGTACGTGAACCAGTGGAACTTTATCTGTAATCCCTATCTAATTTTATGTGTTTATTGAGGTGCCTTTAGCGATATCAGTGCTCGTGTGTGTTTATGCGAGCAATGCTTTTACCATGCCGCCACGTCATGTATTGGCGTCTAATGAACGACAAGACTGCTATTCCTATTTCGCAATATCGCGTCTCGGTGGCAGTTGGTGTGCAAACTAAATCAACCAGCCGCTGAGAGATATCCCAGACACTAACGTTGCGTGCAAGCTTTTCAAATCTGCGATTCTGCAATGGCAGCAAGGAATCATCAGGTGCTGAACGGAACCACAAAATACAAGCATGCGCTCCAACGCGGAATGAGTATTGCCGATATCATGAGCAGAAATGGAACTCACGTTTTTGGAGAGATGATGGTAGCATTGGAGAAATTCGAGGAGGTGATCAAGGATGGAGTAGCTCCGTTTGTCGGACGCGTAGACGATCGCGTTGAACCGCTGTCTCAGGTGGCTTCACTGCCTTTTTCGTTCGATAACAATGATTCTGCACGCGATGATACCACAAGGGTCTCCTACTCTCTGACGGCTTTAAAGTGTGACCACAGTGATGACGAGCAAGCTCCGACGCAGCGTGCAGCGATACCTAAGGAGCCCAAACACATCCAGTTACAGAGCAGAAAGTGTTGGGTACCTCTGCAGTACCTCCAGTCACCGAGCCTGAAATGTTGGATACTTCTACTGTACCTCCAGTCACTGAGCAAGTATCGGGTGCTGGTATTGTATCTCCAGTCACCAAGCAAGATGTACTGGCTACTTCTACTGTACCTTCAGTTACAGGAAATACAAGTGGAGATCGGGTGGGTGTCATTCATGGATTTTTTCATCATTCCAGATGAACTGTCTGATGGAGTTGCTACCGAACCAAAAGAGCGTGAAAATGCAATCAAGCAGCTTATGCTTCGAGGCGGACGCGTGACATCGTTTGGCAGTGTACCGTATCGAGCCCTACTGACATTTTGTGGGAGTTCATGGCTTGACGACAATTGTATGGGGCACGGGATAGCGCTGCTACACCGTGAGCATCCTGATGTTGGCGTCGTCAACCCTCTCTTCCTGCGTTTCCAGCTCCGAGAGCAGCAGCTTACGACTGTCAAAGCCGGCAACCCGTTCGCGAAAACAAACAAGATAGTGCTGATACCGTTGCATATCGACAACAACCACTGGTGCGGTGCTGTGATCGATTTTCGGAGAGAGACCCGGAGAATCACGCTCTTTGACCCGCTTCAAGCGTCGAAGGCAAAGTACTACGACACCTGTGAAGCCCAACTGAAGAGTATTTTTGGAGAACTATGTACCCTTCTGACAATCAAGCGAGAAACACGTTCACGACAGCCAGATGGATCAAGTTGCGGTGTAGCTGTCCTTATGTTTTTCGAGTGCTACCTCAGAGGAATTCCACTGCCAGCCAAACCAACCTTAGCATTCATACGATTTTTAAGGCTCCGTTACATGCTGAAATGTCTGATGTAGCTACATTTAGTCTTGCCAAATGAATTCATGCACATTAATGCTTCACTGTCTCGCTCTTGACCTAGTTTTCGGTGAGGTGCATTGCTGTCACTGAGAGTTTTCTAATCTAACGACAGGTGATGATCCCAATGTGCGATGGTTAGCTGATCATACATGAGTTCTAGGTCATCCACTGGATGGACTTGCAGGTGATTGCAGCGTTTGACATGGACGAAAAGCGATCAGCTCACAACTTGCTCGATTACCGGTAAATGCAGAATGTTTCCTTGCCTTCAAGGAAGCTTATACGCGCACCAGGCGTGTGTGTGGCCTGAAAAGACCAGATCCGGCCGCACTTTGGCCAGCAACTCCGTCGACAGCTCGCGAGAGAGAACGTGGTGGTGCGTTTCGTACTTGAAACCCGGGTGCTCATAGGTGACGTGGCCCGCTTCGCGCAGCCGTTCTTCTCCACACTGGAGGTCGTCAGCACGGAAGAGCGGCAGGTGTGTGAGCAACACTACACTGCCAGTCGTTCGCGCTCGAAGGTCCTCAAAGTTGACGCTCTCCAGGAAGCTGCACAAGCAGAAGGAGAAGAAAAGAAAATCGTTCGCTCAGATCTCCAGCTTGAACACTTGAAAAACTGCAATTGCTACCTCTTAGCCTCCGTCTTGACTGCTCGACTAGCCACATCCGCGTCCAGCGCCATCGTATTCAGCCTCACAAATGTGTGGCCTCCGATTTCGTCAATCCGGTTCGCCTCCCCGAACGTGACTTCGTAGCGCTTCAAGTCCTCAATCCTCATGTCCCGTCCAAACGAGGTATCATGGTTGCCGACCTGTCAAAAATCCTGTCAGCAATTGCAACCTCTTGTAGCTCCAAACTAGTCGCACCAAGTTCAGCGTCTTCAAGGGCAAAAAGCTGGAAAAGACCCGAAAGAACCGCCCAGCGTATTCGCCGTAATCCGCATCTGACGTCCAACGATTCCCCTCATCGAATCGGTCGCCGAGTACCAGGGCCACATCGGGTTTGTGCACGTCCACAGCCGCTCGGGCGGCTATATGCACCTGCCAGTCCACCCAGAGACGCTCGAGCCATGAGCGCCTTCTCTTACCCAGCAGATGCACGTCCGTCACCACCAGTCCGCCTACAAGTAAATGAATGCTCCCCGTGAAACATTAAGTCTTGTGTACCTTCAAGCAACACATCAGTACAACAAGTCACATTCATGCAACGTGCATGGCTGGATCCACGAGAGCCACACGATCTAATGTCTACAAACGATGTAATTTTTGAAATCAACTGCCAATAAAATACCGAATATTACCGCTCTGAATTGTAATCGGTACCTGTAGGACATCACTCGGTGCCTACGTGCCTGGAGGCACTCGGACCATGTGCCCCTAACTCTCGCTTAAGTACGAGCTGCTCGGTACCTTTAACAACGCTCTTAAAGGCTTTTTACTTAAGTACTTGAAATTAATACCGGTTTACTGGAAGTAATCTTATGTTTACTAAAAGGAGTAAATTTGCTCTTCGGTTTTATTTCTAATAATGAAATAAATACTATGTTTAGTAAATACTTATAAGTATTAGAATATCATAAGTAGAACCGGTATTAATACAAGTACAAATAAGTTTTAGATTATCAAAAGTAGAACCGGTATTAATACAAGTACGAACATGATCTGTTCAAGCATTACATACCTCAAGCCAACCCCCATAACAAAATTCAGTAGACATAGCCAAGCAGCAGCGCTTCCAATGTTTCATTCCTGCCTTCTTCATGATTTGCCACCAAGCGCGTACAGGCTAATTCTGCCTTCCGACCCTCTGTAGTGAAGCGTCTTGCCTCCGCGGGCATGGCCTCCATCACTCATGATCGAAGTCGAAAGACTGATGTTCCTGCTTCGCGAGCATTCCTACTCAGCCGAGGCCCAACGCATTCCGACGGCAAGCCTGAAGTCCGTTCGTACAGTTCACACCCTATGACCAGGTTCGCGAACTCGTTAACGTTTGGCGTTGTCAACTCGATTCGAGCCATCCCCACCATGTACGGATATGCCGCCATCATTTTCAGCCACCCGACCTTCCTGCACTACATGCCGGCCTTGTCCAAGCTCGTCATCTTCTCCAGCGCAATCCACCAGCTCATGTTCACGTTTATGAGCTCGCTACCGTTCGCCATCGGTCAAGTCCAGAATGTCGGTCTCATCTTTCTTAGCGCCATGGCCACCTCGATCTGTAACTCGCTTAACGACAACGACGACGTAGACGTGACTGCAGAGGCGAAGATTGCCACGACTATCGTCACTATCGGCGTCGCAACAGCTTCGTTAGGCGTTTGTCTTGTCGTTATGGGACGCTTTAAGCTCGCTGCTCTGGCCTCGTACCTACCGATGCCCGTGATCGGAGGCTATCTCGCCTACACCGGCATCTTCTGTCTCTTTGCCGGTTTCGCAGTCAGCACTGGATTAGTCGTCAACGACTTTTCTTCGATGCTGGATTCGTTCAAAGACTCTCGCAACATCATCCTGTGTCTTCCAGGATTCCTCGGTGGTGTCTTGCTGTTGGTGATTTCAAAGAGATTTAAGAACCCATTTGCACTGTCGACTGCTTATTCGTGGACCATGCCAGTGCTTTTCTTCCTG
>NW_003303665.1:32364-34885 GCF_000142945.1 Phytophthora infestans T30-4 | reverse complement strand
TTCCAGTTCATGAGCCCTCGCCCCATTCTTGTCAGCTCCCAAAAACCGATCTTTGGCGAAAGCGCCGTGACTCGCTTTCTCCGTGGCGAGTGCCAAAGTTTGGACAAAAGTACCATGAGTTTCCGACCCCAACGCTTCAGTGGGGGCTCGTAACATCGCTCAGAGCAGAGTGCTCAACATAAAAAACGCTGGCATCGCGCATTTCGAGTTCTGCGGCTATCTCTTCTTCGGTTCGGCTGTCAAGCTCTTGGATGGCGTTCAGAAGGGCATATACGTTCGTAAGCAGACAAGTGACAGCGAAGACGAGAGGGGAACTCAGCGCGAGTCGAGCTTCCTCCCCGTTCGTGCGTCCTGGAACGCCCCAGTTGAATGTCTCGATGGAACGCCAACTTCGGACGAAGTAGCTTTTCCTACCGAGTTTGTTGTCATGGACTTCACCCGCGTCTCCGGCATGGATGCAACTGCAGCATCCAGCGCCTTCGCTATCTTGCAGAACTACTGCAAGATCCAGAACATCCGTGTGGTTTACGCCAACGTACGTCCCGATATCCGCGGTCTGCTAGTGAAGAACAAGGCTGCAGACGACTACAGTTTCTTCCCTACGACCGACGCTACTCTTGAGTTCTGTGCGAAGAAGCTGGTGCCAGACGCAGAAGAATTGGCCCAGACTCTGCGTCGCGGATACGCCAACGAGCCTGTCAGCTTGTTGCTGCATCGCTACTTGGGTGAGCCAGACAACTCGAGGCTGCTTCAGGGTGTCGACCAGTTTTTCAGCAAGAGTGACGTTCCTGCTGGTCATGAGTTCTACCACGTCGCAGAGTCCTCGGACCACTTTTATTTCTTGGCCCGCGGATCCGTTAACCTGCTCGTGAACGAAGACGGCAGTGTGGACCCCGGTCAACCTCTGACTCAGCTGCAAACTGTCCTGCCTGGCTCCATGTTTGGTGAAGTTTTCTTCTTTAGCCAACAAGCTCGTCAAACAGCAGCCGTAGCAGCGGAGCCCTGCACGGTGTTTGAGATGAGCCGCGAACAGTTCGACGCCATGAAGTTGCAGGCCCCCACACTATCCGTCAGCTTCCTCGACGTGGTAGTACAGTCCATTCTGAAGTAACCATTGGTAGTTGCTTTGCCAACCGCCTCACACAGCGGTACATCGATCTACATAAAATATAAGACGTTGTAAGACGCTCGGCCAACACTGTATTCGACCAAAGCTTCAACCTAAATCGGATTGGTTAAAAAGAATTTAAATTAGATGCGGTAGTCCTCAGACGTCAAAACGCGATTACGGCTGCCAACTTGCCGCCGTGATGGCCATGTACGAGGTGCAGGAGCCGTGCTACTACTCCGTCCTCGATGTGGACGTGGACGCAAGGTACCTATCTGTCTATCCCCGCGCCTTACGTCGTCATTCTCCTTTTACAGCCTTGACACCCTCCACCGATCCTTACTCACTGTTTATTACTCTGCTATGTCCAGTCCATCCGTGATTGTCAAGGCGTATCGCTCCATGGCACTCAAATACCACCCAGACAGGAATCCAAACGCTGAACCGGAGCAGTTCCAAGCGATTACCGAAGCTTACGAGGTGCTATCCGACCCAGAGAAGCGGCGGCTGTACGACAACTACGGCCCGGCCCTCAAGCCTCGTCTGGGTGAGACTTTCGCCCAATTGGCACCATTGCTATTATCCTTCGCCACTGGCTTTGTCGGCTCCAGTGCACGCGCATACAGCAGCTCGCTGAGTACACGAGCCATGTTCGGTTGGGAGGTCTGTCTCATGGGCGTCGCGGGTATGTACTATTGCTACCAACCCAGCGCAAAGGACAGCGTCCAACCACCGGTCAAGCCTCAGGTAAAACCCAAGAAAGAAGTCGTGTCTGTGTCCGACTATGTGACTATCACGTCGATGGGCCTGTTGATGGGCAATTTTACAGGCTGGGCAGCCACCTCGGTGGTGTTACTCTGCAAGTCAATTGTGACAGGGAGCTAGTGGACGACGAGTGATTCTGAGTGTGAGGTGCGATTTCACATGGGCGCGTATAAAGGAAAAGAACGTGGTGCTATTTTGAAGAAGAGATGAGAGGAGCGAAGAGGCTCTGTCAGGTATTAAGCTCCCTCGAACATGTGAGGTGCTGTTAACATTGTTATATCGCAATTCGTAGCTATTGTAAATGTACAACTACAAGTATTTAGCGCCGACGACTACCACAACATCCTTAGCTATAGTGGAGATATTTTCCATCATCGCGGCAAAGTGGTACACTTTAACAGACTTTAAAAAGAGCTACCGCAGGGGATATTTCATAGCGCATGGACATCTCATAAAGCACATTTTGAATCAGCCAATAAAATACGACGAGAGGTGGTACATTTAATGGTACATTTAATGTACCACTGTTATCTCGTGCCATGGGCGTGCTTTATAATTTTTTATAAAGCATACACGATTTACAGTAAATTTTCAACTATAAAGATCAAAATTTCTCAGAGGATCGCTATCGATACCAGCAATCTCATT
>NW_003303665.1:12279-14369 GCF_000142945.1 Phytophthora infestans T30-4 | reverse complement strand
CCGCCATGGGTGGATCCCGCATAGTCGTTGGTCACCACCTCTTCTTGAGTCAGGCGCAACTCGTCGCGGAGCCGCTCCAAGCTCTCGTCCACGGCCGCACTAGCCGTTTGGGAATCCTCCAGATCCCGCTCGAGGTCATGGATCCGGGATTGGAGCTGGTGGATCTCGGATCCGGCGAGCGCCATCTCTCCAGAGAGATGGTCGTTGTCGTCTCGCATGCCATCCCGTTGACGGGAGGCGCGATCCAGCCGTCCCGTCAAGTCGCGGATCTCGACCTCTTGATCGGCCAACAAGAGTCGCAGATCCTGTGAACAAGAGGCCGCACGGTGCTCCCACCCTTGGATCTCCATAGCCTGGTGATGGACCTGGGCTCGCAAAGTTTGGAGTTGAGTGGCGTGCGAAGACGCGGATAACGACTGATAAGCCTGCTGAGTAGCCGCCTCCGCACGTTGAGCTTGGTCTCGAGCATCTTGGGCCGTCTGGAGCTCCGCCGTCAAGGTTTGCACCCGATCGGAAAGAGCTTGGGCTAAAGCCCGCAGATCGGTGAGTGACATAGAGGAGGGGCTGACCGGCGGAGTGGTGCATGGGGCCTTGCCCGGCGATTTGCTGGTACGCTTGGTGGGAGACATGTGTCACGTACAGGAGGAAGCGGTTGGGGGTGCTGGTTGTGTACGTCGTGAGCGCTGTTGTGCAGCGCCGACCACGTACAGGAGGCGATTGTGGTGAAGTGCTTTCTCAGAAATAAGAGAATGGACCTAACACGGGGTCACTATCCCGAATCAGTGACAATTGCAAGTGATTAGAGAGGATTTGGATCGGCCGACGCGGATGCACGTTGCCTGAGGTGGAATGGCCATGACGAGCAGCATCCCGTGTGAGCCGACGATGGATCTGGTATGGGTGACGTACGAGAAGACAAGATCTACCAAGGAATAACTCGGATCCACCCTTACCTGGGTTCACTTAGGTGGATATGGGATATACTATGTACGGGTGGATCGAGTGTGGATCCTATGAAGGAATGATGGAAGGTGTTATCTGAAGGTGGATCTAGTATCCACGACTACGAGAAGTCAAAATCCACCGCGAGGTGTCCCGGATCCCATACTTCCGAGTTCGGACCCAAGGAGGTGAGGATCCCGCATAGAGGGACCTGGATCCAGGATACAGGGATGGTGGATGCAGTGGATCTCTAACTTTCGTGGGACAATGGAGATCACAGACGATCACAAGACGATGTTGGAGGATTGGAGAGCTCAGATCCATGACGAGTGTACGCTTACAGCAACCTGGATCCGGATGAGTGTACCTATAATAGGGTGACCCTAATGATTACGCCATGGATCCGGTGGATCTGATGATAATACAGCTGGGATGATGGTTCAAGGAGAGAAAGGACATGCAGCCGAGCCTGGTAAGGGATTTAACAGGTGAAAGACATAGAAAGTAAAAATCCAGGCAGGTATAGGCTTAAGTATCAATACAGATTTCTATTTGCACAGTAACACGCAAGTGTCTTCCTGCCCTCAAGAATCGGAACTACATTGGCCGTACGAGCTCAGCGAAGCTTGAGAATTGCGAACCTAGGGTTGGTAGTGATAACAGGATAATACATTGGCCAGATCCTACAGCCTAGTGAGCTTTTCCTCTCTACGTGCAGATCCGACATGTTAACCGGATTTACTACTTGGCCGGGTATACCCTAGAGGTTCTCAACTCTCAAGATCCCGTCATAGGAGGCGGCAAGTACGACGCAAAGGAAACGCAAAGGCAAGGGAACACACCCGAGGGCAACCCTACGGCCGGATCAACGATCTAGGCCCTGGATCCATAAGCTCGAATATTCGCTTAGGATCCAGAACCAACCACGGACGCAGCGTGAAGATCTTACCACTACTACTCCTCCCCATCCCCACGTCTCGCCAAGACACGCAAGCTTCACCACTTGAACTTTTCAGAAGTTATCGAGAGAGCAAGATCCCGCCCAACCGACGGTACACAAGGTGAGGAAAGTTCAGCAGACACGATCATGGGGGGACCCCCTCCGTTAGTCGGTGTCCGGCGCAGTTGTAAGTTGAATCCAGCTATCT
>NW_003303665.1:3627-11678 GCF_000142945.1 Phytophthora infestans T30-4 | reverse complement strand
AAAAAGGGAGGCAATTCAAGCACTCCCAGTCGTGCAAATAGGCATTAATAAGCCGTCACGTAAAAACCTCCGATAGTAATCGGCCAATACACAAAGTCTCTTGGCCTTGCCGGATGAACCCTCGCTACAGAGCTTCGAGTTCACCGACAGGCATAACACACTCAAACAAGCTTGACCAGACGCGTACCTTGAAGCCGGACGTCGCTCTGTGTGCTTGAGTGGAAATTCTTTTTTGTATTTAAGCTTACCCTTTCGGGTCTATTCCTAATAAGAAGTCCTAATCAAGTATACAAATATCAAGTGAACAATGATCCGTTATGGATCTTCTTGCACGCCAAGCGTCGTCTGCACCGTCGCATGAGTATCTTTAACGGTCCGCGCCCTGTCCCAGACGGTGAACGTGCTTCCAAAGGGTCGCTGAGTCTTCCGTGAACTCATCCCAACCGCCACCGAGGGTTCGTACTGTAGATGGTCCGCTGAATGCGAATTCGGCCAGTCCATTATTAATAATAAGGACAGCCTGGATTCAGTGACATATGGACCGTATCCAATACTCGTTGAGAATTCGGAAGTGACGCAGTCGAGTCCCTTGCACCTTGGCGTCTCCGTACATCACATGACCGAGGGTTCGTCGCTTGAACATCTTGGGCGGTGTCACGTCTTTGTCGACGGGTGATAATCCGCAGCTACGGAGAAATCACTACACCACACTCTGGTCACACCTCGGCGAATCCAAGATTTACTGGGCGCCACAATATTGTCTATCGGAAGATAAAGGAAAAAAAAAGCAAGTCAGCGAGGCAAAGCAGGCTCAGATCGAGCAGTCCGTCGCAAAACACCTAGGCTCCGTAAATCATCTCGTCGACGATAGCATTCTGGACCCCGAACAACAGTTTAATATGGATGAGAGTCATTTTGTTATCGACCTGGACGACGGTAAAACGCTGGACTTTTGTGGCGCGGACAAGGTCAAATACCGCAGTATTGTTTCAGGTAATGTACAGTTATTAGTTTTTTCTTAGCTCCGAGTCATATAGCAGTTTTCAATCTACTGACCATACTTCAATTTATTTTATTGGGTAGAGAAGGGATTACGACGTGTGTGTGTGCTTCGGGGATGTTCGGACCCAAAAATTATGTACCCCATGCTCATATTCAAAAACAAGAAGTCCAGTTATTCTATTTAAGGTCTTCCTGGTAGTATTGCGGGGGTTGCGTACCGTTCTTCACCGAGCGCGTTTATCAACAGCGCCCTGATGCAACAATGGCTCCAAGAAGTGCGGTGCTGGGGTCCTGGTGGACCGTTCGCTGCAGAGCGTGACCTTTGGATGGACAACGCAAGCGGACATTCCAGTGGAGCGGTACAGGCACTGGGGAAACAGTTGCGAACACGCATCCGTTTTTTTTTTTCGCCTAATGCTACTGATTTTGTGCAACCTGCTGATAGATTTCCAATACAGCGAATCTAGGTCCACTGGCGCGTTATTTGCGAGAAAAGAAATATTGACGCAATTAGACGTGGATAATGGATGCAAGGACCTAAGTCATCTGGAGCATTGGCAAACCCAGGCAAACAATTTTACCTGGAGACTGCCGCAGAATGCATTCGACTGGCCAATGCTGAGATGGACAAGAACAGCACGAATTGAGCCAAAAAAATCGATGGTGCAGCGTGGGATAGATGATAGTAGCGACGGTACTTGGAAATTAGAGCAACTGAGAAAGTCGCTTCGGAAATTTTTTTTATCGCTATCCAGTAGGATTTCATCAAGGATACACTGAAGCAAATTCAGCAGCAACAGCTTAGTATATTAGCTCAGATTTCACAATCTACCCAATCTAGTGGAGTCTGGTGTCTGTCCGTCAGTCCGTCCGTTACGGGCCTATTTGCTAGCATGAACCTTTCCTCGCACATGGCTACACTCCACCTGTTCGGTACTATATCTTCCAATCCTTTCGACTGCACCTATCTTTGTGACTCGGCTTGACTATGCAAAAATTGCACTTTTAGCCATGAATAGGGTTAATAAAACTCACGCTAATACGCGCGTTCTACTGGCTGCCGAGTGCAGCGAAGGCGGCGTCGATTGGCTTAAATCGCATTATGTGGTCTACACATCGTACTTAAGTGCACCGCTCAAATTTCATTTTGCTCTCATTTTCAGCTGCGGTTCGCCACCTCACGCGAAGGGCGCTGCCTGTGTGCGCGTTAGTTAGCATTAGTATAAGGCGCCGATAAGCACACACGTACTATATCGTCGTAGGAGCTGTTGAAAAAAATTGTAGGATTTGGTGACTCATATTTCGGCCTCAATCGAAACGTTAGTACTTATTGGCAAAAATATGATTTGTTCTGGCTTCGTAGTACTTTTGTAATAATTTAACTTACAATACTGATTTTCGTAGTACTATTGGAAACATAATTCATATTTTGCTTGCAGACGTTTTAAAAATGTGAATATAGTGGCTTCCCACCATCCCACCCCACATAACCATGTACACCACTCCGCCGCCGAAAAAAAAGGATCGTATTCCTTTGTATTCGCGCGCGTAGTGTACGACCTTAAGATATTGTGCGCACTTTCCAACACGATATGTAGCATACATCAAACAAAATAAAAGCAGCGTTTGCGATTGAATTAGCGCGGAGGCAAGTGGATAAACAAGAACACGAAACACGGAGGAGCACCAGGGCACAATATGTGCACGATGGGGTAGAGGGAAGAGCACGAACCACGGAAGGCCACGGACGTTGAAAGAGGACTAAATCAATGAAGGCAGTGAGCAATTCTGAAAAGCACGAACCGCGGACGAGCATGCTACCATGAAAACTTGGAATGGCAAGAATATGATGGGAACGTACGGATCACGGAAAGTAAATGAAGTAATGACACCCCAACATGCTGAAAAACACGGGCCACGGAAACGGTAAGATGCACGGAAAGCAATTCTCCCATAACACCACGGTAGAACATGAAGCACAGACGATGAACCTAACACGAAGCCACGAGAGAGCATAAGCGGGAAATCACCGAGCTTTGAAGCACGCTATTAGGGTAGAATCGAAGCTCACGGAGACCCACAGCACGATACCACGGTAGCTAGCGATCGCCCAGACGACAGACCAACCCCGACACCAGAAGTTAGTATGATAGCACTAACTATGCCACTAAACATGGGAGAACGCAGCCGCGGAGCTACAGCCTGAAAATCATCGAGCCGCGGAGATCGATACCAGTGTAGATCCTGAGCTTACCGAGCCACGGAGTTCAGTAGTAGAATAGAACTCGATTGCACGACGGCGGACCAGCCAGGTTATACACGAGGTGCTCGGGTTGACCACGATTGCACACCGTGGAGCACGATGCCATTGTAAAACACGATAACACGGGCAACGCAGATGCACTACGCGGGTACAATACCGTATACGGCAAAACCACACCGCGGTTCCACGATAGCGGGATAACGCGGTCGATGGAACCTCACCAGGAGGATACGATACACGGGCGACGGAACAACACGACAGCGGGGAGGCACGAAACCACGGAATAGCACATTTTGGCAAGCGTACCGGTGATTGGAGGGCAACGGCCACGAAAGACTACGTACTACGAAAGTGGTGTAGCCCTCATAAACGTTTGAGAACAGGAAATATGTAGCAGCCACGAAAAACGCAATACTAAAGAGCATGAATCCAAAAGAGAGAGCGCATAACCAATAAGCAGCGTGTGCCACGGATGAGCAGGGAACAACGAAGCCAGGAAGAGCACGGAAGAGCATGGGCCGTTGAAGGACACAACATCCAAACTGTAGTACGGGGTAGCGGCAACGCTCCAAACCACAAAATTATATGGGGCCGGATGCGACTACGGAAAGCTAAGTGGTTGACTTCACGAAGCCACGACGTACTGGGGTGAACGACGCTCTCAAAGCACGCGACACCAAGAAGCACCTTTAGTTGCGGCCACCTGATCTCCAACAAACCATGCCACTCCGCCGCGTAGCGGCGGCGAACGGCTAGTGCTGGAACTATCAATGCTAGCACGGTGTCCGTCCGTCCGTCACACGAAACGCTCAGATTTTTGAGCTTTATCATTGGCTGTCGAGCGGAGCGAAGGCGGCTGTAATTGGTTTAAACTAAATTATGTAGCTTACATCAGGAAATTCATGTGGTTCACAGAGCACATATGGTGATTTGCAGGCACAGCGGTGTTTTTACGACCTACTATTTGGCAGCTCAATCAGTTACCTCACACTCAGATATGTTCTTAATATTTCAACAACAAAACAGTTGTAGCTATTATTTTAGTCATTGTAACTTGCAGAAACGATTAAGAACATAGTATTACGTATATTATGGTATGGCCTCGAAAACACACATTCCTACGTGTACGCTAAGCACCTTGCAGCATAGGAAGCGTCTTTAGGGGC
Source organism: Phytophthora infestans T30-4 (assembly GCF_000142945.1). Classification (NCBI taxonomy): domain Eukaryota; phylum Oomycota; class Peronosporomycetes; order Peronosporales; family Peronosporaceae; genus Phytophthora; species Phytophthora infestans. Next base: position 7,247 of record NW_003303665.1, on the reverse strand, counting down.
TATTTCATTTGAGAATAAGTAGCACTCAAACAGTAATAGCAACATCCCATATTAAAAAAGTACAAAATAAAACTTCGTAGTATTTAAACATCGGATAATGGATAGCCTGGAATAAACGTTGTCACCTGATCCATACAGATAAACAGTTTTAGATTGAATAGAATGAACTCATATGTGTTACTGCTGTAACCATTGTTTTCTAAGAGACTGCTGTAAGCAATTGTTTTCCAAGAGTTGTTAGGCAACAAAATCCGATACTACTTAACTGGCGGACGTGTCGCCGACAGGGGCGTAGGATACGATTTTAAATGGAGCGGCAATACAACAACAAAACACGAGAGGTGTTAATTATAGTTGGCTAAGTAGACACCATAAAGAAACGTTAATAAACTTGGAGCCTAAATGACGTTTAGCCATCCTGAAATTATCGTTAAACTATCAAATTGAAAGCACTACTGCACCGTCAACAACAACAATAGCAAGGCGTCTTGCGCCACATTATCCAAATGCTTTAATCATAACTGGTACAGAATCGAGTGTCTATTGACTAATTCTGAATCAGCACAAAACGAACGCTGCATGCATAAAAATATTACAATTTGAATATTTTCTAGCTTTCATTGAGTTTTGTGTGTGAAGTGAGCAATCTTTAGTTACTTACAAGCTCAAATAGGCAGTACAAGCAGGTAAGAAGTGCAAGCTGTACAGACCATTACTATCATGTGAGCTAAGTTTCATAGCGGCTCAGAAATGGTCCGTGATATCGAGCACGACGCTAAACTAAACATATTGTGTAGCGTTTGTATAAATGTTATTTGAAGTGCAGGTGGTTTTGGGTGGAAGATGAAGATACAGTAATAGCCAGCAATAAGAAAGAGATTGCATCAAGAATCTTGATTCAAGATCATTAGAATATTTATTTCTTAAATCCGGTAGGCATATGCTGACCCAAATTGATGAAGTTAAAAATAATCGATTTATATACACATATGTTCAGCGCTATTTCAATAGTTATCCCTCCGAAGCGTAGCGGAGGCAAAAGCAAGTAAAACTCAACCTAAAATACCGCCGCGTAGCGGTGGCGCTCGGCTAGTTATTAGTCGTGCACCACTACAGTACTGCACTCCGTTTTCGCGCCCTAGGACCTTTGATAAACTTCCTAATGTGATGATCCTGAATCCAAATCAACAATTGTTTGTAGGCTAAAGTCTGATTTATTTGCAAATCCTATATGATCCATCCCCGCGAAAACGGGGTGCACTACTGTATTACATGTAGTCACTCACTGAAAATAGTCGTGCGTATATTTCACGGCGGACCGACGTCACCATTATTAGTCAGGGTCTGACTAATTAGAGTGATCGGTGTACAAGTTTTTCCACGGCCACTTCATAGTCGTAGGCTACACATTTACACTTGCTGTCCTCAAAATTTCGTATCGGGTTTGTCATTTGAGCAATATCCATGGGAGTGGGCTGGGTGAACCTGAATTATGATGTACGACAGAATATCATGTTTCTCAAGGTTCATTAAGGGGCTGGTCGCGCTGGCTGGTGCTGGTTCTCGCTAGGGGTAGGTATCAGAACAAGACGCTGTCTGGTTTTCAGTGGTTGTCGTCGCTTGTAAAACCGTTGGCAGTGTTCACTTTAGACTTCGCGCGCTCAAGTACATTATGCCCCCTACGCGTCCGGTGAGCGGGTCCGCAGAGATCCATGACATCGTCAGCTACCCCGCGCCAGAAGCAGCCCAGATTAACGGATTGCTCGTCGGTAGCAGTGACATATTAGCGGCCAGCGCCACGCTACCCCCTCAAGCGGATGCCAACCTCTCGGGCTCTTTGGGTGGCACCGCGGGGTCGAGTCCTTCTGCGGTCGACCGCGGAGGACCCGTCCCCAAGCGTAGGAAGGGGAATAAATCCAAGAAGCTGCCAGCTTCAAGTGGCAAGAAGCCTTCGGCTATACTTGACTGGACCGAGAGCATGGTGCGGGATCTGATGACGCTGCGTTTTGACACCTACGCGGACCGCTTTAGCAGCGCAAAAAACAATGCAGCCCTCAAGGTAACGTGGCTCCTTCTCGCCACGGACATGAGTGAGCGGCAGAAGACACCGATCTCGACCGAGCAATGCAAAAACAAGGTAAGCATCTATGAAGCTAATGATGCTCTAATATTAACTAATAAGTACGTGTTGTCTTGCTGTGCAGCTGAAATGGCTGAAGCGCAAGTGGGCGGAGTACAAGGCTGACTGTCGCGCTACCGGAAACAGAGAGAACAACGTTGCAGACCCAACAGGGCTGGATCTGATGGAGCAGTTCTGGGCTAGGCAAGCATGTAAACGTCATATTATTACGAGTTGAAAACTTATTTGTTTTACAATTTGTTTAGCTCTGCTGGCATGGATGGCCACACACTAGCCGATAGTGAAGCCGACGGAGGTCCACTCTTGTCATGCGACGAGGAAGAGGAGGAGGAGGAGTTGGGGAAGCAGACATCAGGCCAAAAGAACAAGAAGCGAAAAACCATAGGCGAATCGTTTGAAATCGGGATGCAATGGTTGCGGAAGGCTTTCAGGCCATGGCGGCAGCCATGGCACCAACTCAACAGGCGGAGAAAGGCATGGACACCGCCGTAGGTGACCTGATCGACAGCCGCTTCCGTACGATGATGCAGCGTCAGGATGAACAGTTGGTGTAAATGCAACTTCAAAATCAGAATCTTTCCCAGCTAATAGCGGCTTTACAGCGTAGGGATTAAGTTGAGTGCCAGTGAATGTCAACGATGCAGCACGAAAACAGTGTATTGATTAAGCAGTTTAGTCTGCTGCAATATCATCTCGTTTTTGACAACCTAATCTACTTTTTAGTTTCTTTTCCCTGTTGGTTTGACTTTGATGAATACGCTCCTCATCACCAGAGTTGTAAGCACCGCTCAACTCGAAATTGGTTGTGTCTTGAAAGTCTATCAGAAGGTTGTGAAGAACCAAACAAGCGACGACGACGCGCACCGAAGCTCGAGGTGTGCGTTCTTCAAGAGGCTTTTTAAAAATTCTGAAGCGTTCTTTGAGTAGGCCGAATGCACCTTCAATCACCATGCGGGTCGAAGATAACTTGTAATTGAACTTCGTCTGCACATTTGTGAGGGAACCTCCTTCATCCTTCTCGTTGTATGGGGTCATCACTGCAGGAGAAACACCGTAGCCGGCATCTGCGAGGATATGATGTCCTGTTGATAGAATTCGCTCAATATTTCTGCCAAACACCGAGAATTCAAATATTTTCGCGTCACTCCATGACCCAGGGCGAACGTCAAACGATATGAACCTTTTCCGGTGATCACATACGGCTTGCACATTTAACGAGGGGAAGCCTAGAAATACAGCAATTGAGTTAGCATGTCTATCGATGGACATTAATTTAATAAACAAATAAAACAATATACTACCTTTGCGATTGTACCAGCCTTCAAATTCTTGAGGCCGATTTATTGCTATCAGTGTCCCGTCAATAGCTCCACAGCACAACGGAAACCCCTGAGCTCGGTGGAAGGCAGAAACTTCAATCTTCCCATTCTTCAGGCGTAGTTGGTAGCTTTTATGTAGGTTGACCGAAGCTGTTGTTAGT
>NW_003303665.1:0-3455 GCF_000142945.1 Phytophthora infestans T30-4 | reverse complement strand
CGTTCGAAGCTATACTTTTTGTACGGTTTTTGATCGAAATGCCCTCGAAGCATACTGCACAGCTTTCGAAAAGTAGCCTGCGAGCAGCGCAAATGGCGGCAAAATCAACAATTGTAACACTGTTCGTCTAGCATAGTTTCGAAAGCTATAGCACACTGAAACGTAAATACGTTCACAGGGGTATCCCTGTGGAACATCAAGCCACACACGAGAGCGGCACTAGCAGCTACGGTATAGAGCAACAACTTGGGGCTGGCTTGGCATCGTCAAAAGCACGGTGTCTGCAAAATGCAAAATGCTGCCAGCCATCCACTACCCAACTAGTGCCCGGATATACTCAACTCTTTTGCAAGTTCTCAAGTTGTCCCAAAGCAGTAACATTAACCTACCCCTCAGCTGGCGGCAGCCAATCACAGCGCTCTTTACACCTAAACCTAACTTAAGCACCAGACCCAGAACCAGAACCAGCCAGCGCGACCAGCCCCTAAGGATAGCCGCCGATTCTGTGACGGGGTCACACAGCACCTTGCGCTAGAGGAAGTTATCTTCCGAGAGTATACAAACTCTCAGTGAACGGCAGTTCACAGGTCCCCTCTTAAATAAAGAGAGCGAAGTGACCTAAATAAGGTAGATTGTAAACTGAGTATATTTATAGATAGGTTAAGTTTGGGTTTAATACAAACTATTAGCTACCTATAGAAATGCAATGTCATTTAGCCAATGGTTGGCTTTGAACGACCTTGGTACCTTGTACCAAATATCCCGGAGTATGACGTGTCATACTCCTGAAGTGTGAAGTGTCACACTTCATGTAAGCAGGGAACACTTAGGGCTACGTACCCCGTTACATCCTCCCCCACTTAGGTTCAGTTTACCGACCAATCAGAATGAAGAGGTGTTCGTCACAAACTCTCATTCTCAAAGTCGAAAACCATCGACTTGGCCGCGCGAGCGCGGCGGAGGCTCACTTCACAGTTAGCGCCTCGAGCAGCAACCTGTGCGCTCTTCGTCTAGGTCTCCACTTCGACCGTTATCATGCCTCGTGGCACTGCAAAGAGCGGTGCTAAGACACGCTCCAAGGCTGCTGCCGGTAAGGCGCAAGCCAAGAGCACTAAGCCTCACGGCAAAGGCTCTGCACTCAAGGAGGCTACTCAGGTGGCCTCCGAGGCGATCGGTTCCTCGGGTGACGCGGCTGTGGACAAGCGCGCAAGCAAGCGCCGCAGCCCGTCGCCCTCATCTTCAGACAATCGTCCGAGCCCTCGGTTCGTGGAACGTGAGTTCAACTCGGGCAGTGAGGACGATGCCGAGTCCGAGAGCACTCATGATGCTCCTGCGGGCTCTGTGAGAGGGCACAGCCCAGTGCCCAGTGAGTACAAAGATGACAGCGTGTAGTCGCTCGCTAGTGATCAAGGTGATCACAGTCCCAGGACTTCTGTGCGCTCCTAGAGTCGGGCCGCCAAGGCTAAGGGCACCCCCAAAGCTGGTGGCGATGAGGAAGAGAATCCTCGCAAACGTCTCTCGCTTGCCGAGGGACTTGCGCGTGCTAAGACCTCTAAAGCCGAAGGCGCCAAGCCCTCAAAGAAGCGTACCGTCTTAAGTCTCCACTCCGCGAGGAGAAGGAGACTCGTCGCTCCTATCGGAGTATCTTCGACTCCTCGGATGAAGAGGAGGAGAAGGAGGAAGAAGAGGAAGAGGAGGGCGCTATCGTTGAGCCCCGGGAGGTCTCGAATGACCTCGACCAGCAGCAGGATGAGTTCCAAGCTGCCCAGCGTGTGCGTGGGGGTTCGGAGGCGGCACCCGTCAGCCAGGGAGCTGCCATCAACTCAAGAGGGTATTGGCCTCCCGAGGAGAGCTCTGGGGCTGACCTCTTCTTAGAGCTTCTCGTCGCTCCTCGTGGCCTTGTGGGCGGCCACACTTCTAGGGGCATCTATGAACGAGCCCTTATTCAGAAAGAACAGTTGTTCGTCGACAACTTGGAGGCTGCTCGGTGTGTGCTTCTCGCGCCACACCGCATTCCCCTTAAGGACTTCACGACTTGTCGTAAGAAGCCCGAGACCCGGGGTGGTCTCTATCCACTTTGGGGATACCCCTGGGTTATGCCCGAGAGCTGTCCCACGTGGCGTTCTTGTGAGGACATGTTCTGGGCATGGGTGGAGACTCTTAAGTACTCACCCACGGAGTTACGGGAACTCCATGAAGATCAGCTGCTGTTCCGCATCCTGGACCAGCGTGATCTTCGTGTGAGGTTTGCCCACTTGATCAGCAAGCGTATGCTGCCAAGGGGCATCCTGAAGCGCGCGGCTTCTAGCGCTCACGATGAGCGCGGGTACGGTATGTATTCATCGGCCGTACCCCGTTCGGGCAAGAAGCCCCGGACTACTTATGAAGCTGCCGCCGCTTCTGCTCCCAGATTGCAACAGCCTTCAACCAGTCAATCAGGAGCCGTTCAATCGGCTCCCACGAGTTCTCGGAGTGGGCATAACCCTCCACTTCACGAGGAGCTGTCGCTTACCGCGACGCCGTTGCTCCTGGAGGATCTGCTCCACGTGGAAGTGGACTTCTCCATATCGGTCAAGCAGGGGCGGAGGTGCCCTCGTACGAGTACGAGTACTCGGCGCCTCCCGAGAGCCACTCTCGTCCGAGTGCTCTGTGGTGTTGGAAATCCCACGTGAACTCTAGCTACAGATGTAGTTAGGATGTTCCCACAACAATACGTCTACTAGGATAGTAAACGATCGTTCGGGCGGACCTGAAGACCCCAGTTCTGCCCTTGCACCGGGGCAAACTGGACCTTGTAAACTACTTATATAGGCCAACCAGTAAAATAAGAACACGCTACTAGCACGAGCAAAGCTAGCAGGTGTTTTGAATCCTCGTGGTCCCAACAGCGGAAGGGTACCAGGCACGGGTAAGCCTTTTACGAGATCACCGAGTGTTCAACACTCGGCTGGAAGAAATAAAAGGGAGGCAATTCAAGCACTCCCAGTCGTGCAAGTAGGCAACAATAAGCCGTCACGTAAAACCTCCCGATAATAATCGGCCAATACACAAAGTCTCTTGGCCTTGCCGGATGAACCCTCGCTACAGAGCTTCGAGCTCACCGACAGGCATAACACACTCAAACAAGCTTGACCTGACGCTTACCTTGAAGCCGGACGTCGCTCTGTGTGCTTGAGTGGAAATTCTGTTTCTGTAATTAAGCTTACCCTTCCGGGTCTATTCCTAATAAGAAAGTCCTAATTCAAGTATACAAATATCAAGTGAACAAATGATTCCGTTATGGATTCTTCTTGCATGCTAAGCGTCTTCTGCAACCGACGCCATGAGCAACTATAACGGTCCGCGGCCCTGGTCCCGAACGGTGAACGTAGTCTTCCAAAGGGCGCCTGAGTATTCCGCGGACTCATCGCAACCGGCCAATGAGGGGTTCCGTACCGAAGATGGGTCCGCTGGAA
>NW_003303664.1:395892-398387 GCF_000142945.1 Phytophthora infestans T30-4 | reverse complement strand
CATGGGGGGATCCCACATAGTCGTTGGTCACCACCTCCTCTTGGGTCAGACGCAACTCGTCACGGAGTCGGTCCAAGCTCTTGTCCGTGGCTGCCCTAGCAGTCTGAGAATCCTTCAGATCCCGCTCGAGGTCGTGGATCCGGGATTGGAGCCGGTGGATCTCAGATCCGGCGAGCGTCATCTCCCTAAGGAGGTGGTCATTGTCGTCCCGCATGCTATCTCGTTGACGGGAGGCGTGATCCAGCCGTCCGGTCAGGTCGCGGATCTCGACCGCCTGATCAGCCAGCAAGAGTCGTAGGTCCTGCGACCGAGAGGCCGCACGGTGCTCCCACCCCTGGATCTCCATAGCCTGGTCATGGATTTGGGCTCGCAAGGTCTGAAGTTGGGTAGTGTGCAGAGACGCAGCTTGGTCTTGGGCATCTTGAGCCGTCTGGAGCTCCGCCGTCAGGGTTTGCACCTGATCAGAAAGAGCCTCGGCTAGAACCCGCAGATCGGTGGGCGACATAGAAGACGGACTGACCGGAGGGGTGGTGGATGGGGCCTTGCCCGACGATTTGCCGGTACGCTTGGCGGGAGACATGTGTCGCGAAGGGGAGAAAGCGGTTGTGGATGCTGGTAATGCACGCCGTGAACGCTGTTGTGCAGCGCCGACAACGTACAGGGGACCCCCTCCCACCATCGCTACCCGATCCGCCGTCACTGTCGACTTGGATCGCGGATCCCGCAGTGTCGCCTCCAGATTCGGCTGTGCCAGCGGCTTGTGGAGGCGGCGGCGAGAGGGATCTCCGCCGGGCTTCGGATCGGGATTGGGACAGAGCCCGTCGCATGTCTTCCTCCAAGGCATCCTCAGCGGCTCGAGCCTCCTCCGAATCCTCTGGACTCTCATCGTCATCGTCGTCGTTATCGTCCTCATCGCTCAGAGTGAAGGGATACGGGACGGAGGACGACGTACGCTTTGACGACGATCGGTTAGGAGGCCCTGAGCCGTCGGACCAGTCCGACTCCTTATCCTCGTCATCCTCCGAGCTGCCAAGCCCACATCCCGGGGGGATGACACGTTTAGCTTTCCCCTTCCCGGATCCAGCACGGGCGGGCGGATGGCCGGTGGAAGCTGGCCGGAGAACGGCAGGCGTCGTCACTGAAGGGGCAGCGGTGGATCCCGACTGAGACTGTCCAGATTTAGCCGTGGATGGGGCTGACCCCGTCGTAGGAGCGACGATGGCTGTGGATCCAGGGGACACCACTGCCTGGGACGACGGCGCAGTCGTGGATCCAGTTTTGGGCGCCGATTCCGACTTGGATACAGCAACGGATCCAGCCTTGGCAGTTGATCCGGATTTGGATGCCGAGGATCCCGCTTTGGATGCCACAACGGATCCAGTCTTGGGTCCGGATCCGGTCTTGGACGCCGTAGATCCAGTCGTGGATACTGAAGTCGACTTGGATGCAGTGATGGATCCGGTCTTGGATCCGGCTCCATATTTCAAGGGAGAGGCGGAAGTTTTGGACGTGGATGTGGGACCCGTCTTGGAGGCGGATTTGGATCCTGCCTTGGGAGCGGATGTGGGTCCCACCTGAGAGGCCGCCTTAGAGGCCGGAATGGGTTTGGATTTGGCCTTTGGGAGGCCCGGGCGTGCTTGTGAGGACGGGGGGATCCTGTGCTAGGAGCGGGAGATGCACTACGCGGGCGTTTCGCAACTGACGGATCCGCCCCACTTACAGACGAAAGAGGGGCAGAGACGCTGGCAGCACGAGAGGGTCCCGACAAGGGAGGAAGGGGATCCGAAACGGCAGCTGTCCCCAGCGCCAGTCGTCGACGTGCCAAATCCCGCTCCGATAAGCCACGATCGCGCTCCAGGACCAGCTGTTGCTGCTGAGTTTGGGCTGCGGCGAGTTGATCCCGGAGTTTCGCGGCGGTTGCATCGGCTTCTTTCAATTTGTCACCTGGATTGACAATAACAAGTGAATATGGGGTTACTAGCAAAGGCTAAAAGAAGATCCACGTACTCGTGCGGCGAAGCTTGGATTCCAGCTCCGTTTGCGCACGCTTGGCATCCGCCCACTCGGTCGCCGCCTTGTCCCGCTGGAGTTCGCTGTCCGCCAGTTTCGCTTGGATCTCGTCGCGCAACTGAGTTATACGCACGAACTCTTCGAGCGCGTAATCTCGTCTGTAACGGGCCTGGGGTGTCCGTTACTTGCTTACACGTAGTGATGAGGAAGCGTAGAAGTTCAGTGATACTGAAACCAAGTACTTAGTCTGAAGGAAAATCAACTCTGTTTTTATTTAGGTCCAGGGCAGCTTGCCCTGACCACTCAAATACACGCCAACTCCTTATTGGTTGATTATGGGTCTGGCTCCCCATATTTCAACCAATAAGGTGACGGCAGTTCAGCACACGCAACTCGTGTGCTGCTGCACCTACCTTTGTAATGCAAATCTACCTACTTATGTAATGGTGTGAACCACTACAAAGAACCTATAAAACTACCTACAT